>NW_027228162.1:0-81019 GCF_037783145.1 Equus przewalskii
ACTCGCTCTGCACAGTGCTCTTACAGCCTACCGGGAACATCTCTTACAAAGGCCTGTGAAACGCAGTTTCTTTGCAGGCCTGATCTGGCTGAAGTAGAACTTCTCCTCGGCGTGTGCTACATTGCCCTAGAGCTGAAACGCACAACGTGCAGGCTTCTTTCAAAAGAGCGAGCTGGGCCCTAAAGCATCTTGCTTCCAGCTCTTTCGGAAGCTAAGAAACAACTCGCTCTGCACAGTGCTCTTACAGCCTACCGGGAACATCTCTTACAAAGGCCTGTGAAACGCAGTTTCTTTGCAGGCCTGATCTGGCAGAAGTAGAACATGTGCTCTGCGTGTGCTACATTACCCTAGAGCTGAAAGGCACAACGTGCAGGCTTCTTTCCAAAGGGCGAGTTGGGCCCCAAAGCATCTTGCTTCCAGCTCTTTGGGAAGCTAAGAAACAACTCGCTCTGAACAGTGCTCTTACAGCCTACCGGGAACATCTCTTACAAAGGCCTGTGAAACGCAGTTTCTTTGCAGGCCTGATCTGGCTGAAGTAGAACTTCTGCTCTGGGTGAGCTACATTGCCTAGAGCTGAAAGGCACAACGTGCAGGCTTCTTTCCAAAGGACGAGTTGGGCCCCAAAGCATCTTGCTTCCAGGTCTTTGGGAAGCTAAGAAACAACTCGCTCTGCACAGTGCTCTTACAGCCTACCGGGAACATCTCTTACAAAGGCCTATGAAATGCAGTTTCTTTGCAGGCATGATCTGGCTGAAGTAGAACTTCTGCTCTGGGTGAGCTACATTGCCCTAGAGCTGAAAGGCACAACGTGCAGGCTTCTTTGCAAAGGGCGAGTTGGGCCCCAAAGCATCTTGCTTCCAGCTCTTTGGGAAGCTAAGAAACAACTCGCTCTGCACAGTGCTCTTACAGCCTACCGGGAACATCTCTTACAAAGGCCTGTGAAACGCAGTTTCTTTGCAGGCCTGATCTGGCTGAAGTAGAACTTCTGCTCTGCGTGTGTTACATTGCCCTAGAGCTGAAAGGCAAAACGTGCAGGCTTGTTTCCAAAGGGCGAGTTGGGCCCCAAAGCATCTTGCTTCCAGCTCTTTGGGAAGCTAAGAAACAACTCGCTCTGCACAGTGCTCTTACAGCCTACCGGGAACATCTCTTACAAAGGCCTGTGAAACACAGTTTCTTGACAAGCCTGATCTGGCTGAAGTAGAACTTCTGCTCTGCGTGTGTTACATTGCCCTAGAGCTGAAAGGCCCAACGTGCAGGCTTCTTTCCAAAGGGCGAGTTGGGCCCCAAAGCTCCTTGCTTCCAGCTCTTTGAGAAGCTAAGAAACAACTCGCTCTGCACAGTGCTCTTACAGGCTACCAGGAACATCTCTTACAAAGGCCTGTGAAACGCAGTTTCTTTGCAGGCCTGATCTGGCTGAAGTAGAACTTCTGCTCTGGGTGAGCTCCATTGCCCTAGAGCTGAAAGGCACAACATGCAGGCTTCTTTCCAAAGGGCGAGTTGGGCCCCAAAGCATCTTGCTTCCAGCTCTTTGGGATGCTAAGAAACAGCTCGCTCTGCACAGTGCTTTAACAGCCTACTGGGAACATCTCTTACAAAGGCCTGTGAAACGCAGTTTCTTTGCAGGCCTGATCTGGCTGAAGTAGAACTTCTGTTCTGGGTGAGCTCCATTGCCCTAGAGCTGAAAGGCCCAACGTGAAGGCTTCTTTCCAAAGGGCGAGTTGTGCCCCAAAGCACCTTGCTTCCAGCTCTTTGAGAAGCTAAGAAACAACTCGCTCTGCACAGTGCTCTTACACCCTACCGGGAACATCTCTTACAAAGGCCTGTGAAACGAAGTTTCTTTGCAGGCCTGATCTGGCTGAAGTAGAACTTCTGCTCTGGCTGAGCTACATTGCCCTAGAGCTGAAAGGCACAACATGCAGGCTTCTTTCCAAAGGGCGAGTTGGGCCCCAAACCACCTTGCTTCCAGCTCTTTGGGAAGCAAAGAAACAGCTCGCTCTGCACAGTGCTCTTACAGCCTACCGGGAACATCTCTTACAAAGGCCTGTGAAACGCAGTTTCTTTGCAGGCCTGATCTGGCTGAAGTAGAACTTCTCCTCGGCGTGTGCTACAGTGCCCTAGAGCTGAAACGCACAACGTGCAGGCTTCTTTCAAAAGAGCGAGCTGGGCCCTAAAGCATCTTGCTTCCAGCTCTTTCGGAAGCTAAGAAACAACTCGCTCTGCACAGTGCTCTTACAGCCTACCGGGAACATCTCTTACAAAGGCCTGTGAAACGCAGTTTCTTTGCAGGCCTCATCTGGCAGAAGTAGAACATGTGCTCTGCGTGTGCTACATTACCCTAGAGCTGAAAGGCACAACGTGCAGGCTTCTTTCCAAAGGGCGAGTTAGGCCCCAAAGCATCTTGCTTTCAGCTCTTTGCAAGCTAAGAAACAACTCGCTATGAACAGTGCTCTTACAGCCTACCGGGAACATCTCTTACAAAGGCCTGTGAAACGCAGTTTCTTTGCAGGCCTGATCTGGCTGAAGTAGAACTTCTCCTCGGCGTGTGCTACATTGCCCTAGAGCTGAAACGCACAACGTGCAGGCTTCTTTCAAAAGAGCGAGCTGGGCCCTAAAGCATCTTGCTTCCAGCTCTTTCGGAAGCTAAGAAACAACTCGCTCTGCACAGTGCTCTTACAGCCTACCGGGAACATCTCTTACAAAGGCCTGTGAAACGCAGTTTCTTTGCAGGCCTCATCTGGCAGAAGTAGAACATGTGCTCTGCGTGTGCTACATTACCCTAGAGCTGAAAAGCACAACGTGCAGGCTTCTTTCCAAAGGGCGAGTTGGGCCCCAAAGCATCTTGCTTTCAGCTCTTTGCAAGCTAAGAAACAACTCGCTATGAACAGTGCTCTTACAGCCTACCGGGAACATCTCTTACAAAGGCCTGTGAAACGCAGTTTCTTTGCAGGCCTGATCTGGCTGAAGTAGAACTTCTGCTCTGCGTGTGCTACATTGCCCTCGAGCTGAAAGGCACAACGTGCAGCCTTCTTTCCAAAGGGCGAGTTGGGCCCCAAAGCATCTTGCTTCCAGCTCTTTGGGAAGCTAAGAAACAACTCGCTCTGCACAGTGCTGTTACAGCCTACCGGCAACATCTCTTACAAAGGCCTGTGAAACGCAGTTTATTGGCAAGCCTGATCGGGCTGAAGTAGAACTTCTGCTCTGCGTGTGTTACATTGCCCTAGAGCTGAAAGGCCCAACGTGCAGGCTTCTTTCCAAAGGGCGAGTTGGGCCCCAAAGCACCTTGCTTCCAGCTCTTTGAGAAGCTAAGAAACAACTCGCTCTGCACAGTGCTCTTACAGGCTACCGGGAACATCTCTTACAAAGGCCTGTGAAACGCAGTTTCTTTGCAGGCCTGATCTGGCTGAAGTAGAACTTCTGCTCTGGGTGAGCTCCATTGCCCGAGAGCTGAAAGGCACAACGTACAGGCTTCTTTCCAAAGGGCGAGTTGGGACCCAAAGCATCTTGCTTCCAGGTCCTTGGGAAGCTAAGAAGCACCTCGCTCTGTACAGTGCTCTTACAGCCTACCGGGAACATCTCTTACAAAGGCCTATGAAATGCAGTTTCTTTGCAGGCATGATCTGGCTGAACTAGAACTTCTGCTCTGGGTGAGCTACATTGCCCTAGAGCTGAAAGGCACAACGTGCAGGCTTCTTTGCAAAGGGCGAGTTGGGCCCCAAAGCATCTTGCTTCCAGCTCTTTGGGAAGCTAAGAAACAACTCGCTCTGCACAGTGCTCTTACAGCCTACCGGGAACATCTCTTACAAGGGCCTGTGAAACGCAGTTTCTTGGCAAGCCTGATCTACCTGAAGTAGAACATCTGCTCTGCGTGTGTTACATTGCCCTAGAGCTGAAAGGCACAACGTGCAGGCTTCTTTCAAAAGAGCGAGCTGGGCCCTAAAGCATCTTGCTTTCAGCTCTTTGGGAAGCTAAGAAACAACTCGCTCTGCACAGTGCTCTTACAGCCTACCGGGAACATCTCTTACAAAGGCCTGTGAAACGCAGTTTCTTTGCAGGCCTGATCTGCCTGAAGTAGAACTTCTGCTCTGGGTGAGCTCCATTGACCTAGAGCTGAAAGGCACAACATGCAGACTTCTTTCCAAAGGGCGATTTGGGCCCCAAAGCATCTTGCTTCCAGCTCTTTGGGATGCTAAGAAACAGCTCGCTCTGCACAGTGCTCTTACAGCCTACTGAGAACATCTCTTACAAAGGCCTGTGAAACGCAGTTTCTTTGCAGGCCTGATCTGGCTGAAGTAGAACTTCTGTTCTGGGTGAGCTCCATTGCCCTAGAGCTGAAAGGCCCAACGTGAAGGCTTCTTTCCAAAGGGCGAGTTGGGCCCCAAAGCACCTTGCTTCCAGCTCTTTGAGAAGCTAAGAAACAATTCGCTCTGCACAGTGCTCTTACACCCTACCGGGAACATCTCTTACAAAGGCCTGTGAAACGAAGTTTCTTTGCAGGCCTGATCTGGCTGAAGTAGAACTTCTGCTCTGGGTGAGCTCCATTGCCCTAGAGCTGAAAGGCACAACATGCAGGCTTCTTTCCAAAGGGCGAGTTGGGCCCCAAAGCATCTTGCTTCCAGCTCTTTGGGATGCTAAGAAACAGCTCGCTCTGCACAGTGCTCTTACAGCCTACCGGGAACATCTCTTACAAAGGCCTGTGAAACGCAGTTTCTTTGCAGGCCTGATCTGGCTGAAGTAGAACTTCTCCTCGGCGTGTGCTACATTGCCCTAGAGCTGAAACGCACAACGTGCAGGCTTCTTTCAAAAGAACGAGCTGGGCCCTAAAGCATCTTGCTTCCAGCTCTTTGGGAAGCTAAGAAACAACTCGCTGTGAACAGTGCTCTTACAGCCTACCGGGAACATCTCTTACAAAGGCCTGTGAAACGCAGTTTCTTTGCAGGCCTCATCTGGCAGAAGTAGAACATGTGCTCTGCGTGTGCTACATTACCCTAGAGCTGAAAGGCACAACGTGCAGGCTTCTTTCCAAAGGGCGAGTTGGGCCCCACAGCATCTTGCTTCCAGCTCTTTGGGAAGCTAAGAAACAACTCGCTCTGAACAGTGCTCTTACAGCCTACCGGGAACATCTCTTACAAAGGCCTGTGAAACGCAGTTTCTTTGCAGGCCTGATCTGGCTGAAGTAGAACTTCTGCTCTCGGTGTGCTACATTGCCCTAGAGCTGAAAGGCACAACGTGCAGGCTTCTTTCCAAAGGGCGAGTTGGGCCCCAAAGCATCTTGCTTCCAGCTCTTTGGGAAGCTAAGAAACAACTCGCTCTGCACAGTGCTTTTACAGCCTACCGGGAACATCTCTTACAAAGGCCTGTGAAACGCAGTTTCTTTGCAGGCCTGATCTGGCTGAAGTAGAACTTCTGCTCTGCGTGAGCTCCATTGCCCTAGAGCTGAAAGGCACAACGTACAGGCTTCTTTCCAAAGGGCGAGTTGGGCCCCAAAGCATCTTGCTTCCAGGTCTTTGGGAAGCTAAGAAACAACTCGCTCTGCACAGTGCTCTTACAGCCTACCGGGAACATCTCTTACAAAGGCCTGTGAAACGCAGTTTCTTTGCAGGCCTGATCTGGCTGAAGTAGAACTTCTGCTCTGGGTGAGCTACATTGCCCTAGAGCTGAAAGGCACAACGTGCAGGCTTCTTTCCAAAGGACGAGTTGGGCCCCAAAGCATCTTGCTTCCAGCTCTTTGGGAAGCTAAGAAACAACTCGCTCTGCACAGTGCTCTTACAGCCTACCGGGAACATCTCTTACAAAGGCCTGTGAAACGCAGTTTCTTTGCAGGCCTGATCTGGCTGAAGTAGAACTTCTGCTCTCGGTGTGCTACATTGCCTAGAGCTGAAAGGCAAAACGTGCAGGCTTCTTTCCAAAGGGCGAGTTGGGCCCCAAAGCATCTTGCTTCCAGCTCTTTGGGAAGCTAAGAAGCAACTCGCTCTGCACAGTGCTCTTACAGCCTACCGGGAACATCTCTTACAAAGGCCTGTGAAACGCAGTTTCTTGACAAGCCTGATCTGGCTGAAGTAGAACTTCTGCTCTGCGTGTGTTACATTGCCCTAGAGCTGAAAGGCCCAACGTGCAGGCTTCTTTCCAAAGGCCGAGTTGGGCCCCAAAGCTCCTTGCTTCCAGCTCTTTGAGAAGCTAAGAAACAACTCGCTCTGCACAGTGCTCTTACACCCTACCGGGAACATCTCTTACAAAGGCCTGTGAAACGAAGTTTCTTTGCAGGCCTGATCTGGCTGAAGTAGAACTTCTGCTCTGGCTGAGCTACATTGCCCTAGAGCTGAAAGGCACAACATGCAGGCTTCTTTCCAAAGGGCGAGTTGGGCCCCAAAGCATCTTGCTTCCAGCTCTTTGGGATGCTAAAAAACAGCTCGCTCTGCACAGTGCTCTTACAGCCTACCGGGAACATCTCTTACAAAGGCCTGTGAAACGCAGTTTCTTTGCAGGCCTGATCTGGCTGAAGTAGAACTTCTGTTCTGGGTGAGCTCCATTGCCCTAGAGCTGAAAGGCACAACGTGAAGGCTTCTTTCCAAAGGGCGAGTTGGGCCCCAAAGCACCTTGCTTCCAGCTCTTTGAGAAGCTAAGAAACAACTCGCTCTGCACAGTGCTCTTACACCCTACCGGGAACATCTCTTACAAAGGCCTGTGAAACGAAGTTTCTTTGCAGGCCTGATCTGGCTGAAGTAGAACTTCTGCTCTGGCTGAGCTACATTGCCCTAGAGCTGAAAGGCACAACATGCAGGCTTCTTTCCAAAGGGCGAGTTGGGCCCCAAACCACCTTGCTTCCAGCTCTTTGGGAAGCTAAGAAACAGCTCGCTCTGCACAGTGCTCTTACAGCCTACCGGGAACATCTCTTACAAAGGCCTGTGAAACGCAGTTTCTTTGCAGGCCTGATCTGGCTGAAGTAGAACTTCTCCTCGGCGTGTGCTACATTGCCCTAGAGCTGAAACGCACAACGTGCAGGCTTCTTTCAAAAGAGCGAGCTGGGCCCTAAAGCATCTTGCTTCCAGCTCTTTGGGAAGCTAAGAAACAACTCGCTCTGCACAGTGCTCTTACAGCCTACCGGGAACATCTCTTACAAAGGCCTGTAAGACGCAGTTTCTTTGCAGGCCTCATCTGGCAGAAGTAGAACATGTGCTCTGCGTGTGCTACATTACCCTAGAGCTGAGAGGCACAACGTGCAGGCTTCTTTCCAAAGGGCGAGTTGGGCCCCAAAGCATCTTGCTTCCAGCTCTTTGGGAAGCTAAGAAACAACTCGCTCTGCACAGTGCTCTTACAGCCTACCGGGACCATCTCTTACAAAGGCCTGTGAAACGAAGTTTCTTTGCAGGCCTGATCTGGCTGAAGTAGAACTTCTCCTCGGCATGTGCTACATTGCCCTAGAGCTGAAACGCACAACGTGCAGGCTTCTTTCAAAAGAGCGAGCTGGGCCCTAAAGCATCTTGCTATCAGCTCTTTGGGAAGCTAAGAAACAACTCGCTCTGCACAGTGCTCTTACAGCCTACCGGCAACATCTCTTACAAAGGCCTGTGAAACGCAGTTTCTTTGCAGGCCTCATCTGTCTCAAGTAGAACATGTGCTCTGCGTGTGCTACATTACCCTAGAGCTGAAAGGCACAACGTGCAGGCTTCTTTCCGAAGGACGAGTTGGGCCCCAAAGCATCTTGCTTCCAGCTCTTTGGGAAGCTAAGAAACAACTCGCTCTGCACAGTGCTCTTACAGCCTACCGGGAACATCTCTTACGAAGGCCTGTGAAACGCAGTTTCTTTGCAGGCCTGATCTGCCTGAAGTAGAACTTCTGCTCATGGTGAGCTCCATTGCCCTAGAGCTGAAAGGCACAACATGCAGGCTTCTTTCCAAAGGGCGAGTTGGGCCCCAAAGCATCTTGCTTCCAGCTCTTTGGGAAGCTAAGAAACAACTCGCTCTTCACAGTGCTCCTACAGCCTACTGGAAACATCTTTTACAAAGGCCTGAGAAACGCAGTTTCTTTGCAGGCCTGATCTGGCTGAAGTAGAACTTCTGCTCTGGGTGAGCTCCATTGCCCTAGAGCTGAAAGGCACAACGTACAGGCTTCTTTCCAATGGCCGAGTTGGGACCCAAAGCATCTTGCTTCCAGCTCTTTGGGAAGCTAAGAAACAACTCGCTCTGCACAGTGCTCTTACAGCCTACCGGGAACATCTCTTACAAAGGCCTGTGAAATGCAGTTTCTTTGCAGGCATGATCTGGCTGAAGTAGAACTTCTGCTCTGGGTGAGCTACATTGCCCTAGAGCTGAAAGGCACAACGTGCAGGCTTCTTTGCAAAGGGCGAGTTGGGCCCCAAAGCATCTTGCTTCCAGCTCTTTCGGAAGCTAAGAAACAACTCGCTCTGCACAGTGCTCTTACAGCCTGCCGGGAACATCTCTTACAAAGGCCTGTGAAACGCAGTTTCTTTGCAGGCCTGATCTGGCTGAAGTAGAACTTCTGCTCTGCGTGTGTTACATTGCCCTAGAGCTGAAAGGCCCAACGTGCAGGCTTCTTTCCAAAGGGCGAGTTGGGCCCCAAAGCACCTTGCTTCCAGCTCTTTGAGAAGCTAAGAAACAACTCGCTCTGCACAGTGCTCTTACAGGCTACCGGGAACATCTTTTACAAAGGCCTGTGAAACGCAGTTTCTTTGCAGGCCTGATCTGACTGAAGTAGAACTTCTGCTCTGGGTGAGCTCCATTGCCCTAGAGCTGAAAGGCACAACATGCAGGCTTCTTTCCAAAGGGCGAGTTGGGCCCCAAAGCATCTTGCTTCCAGCTCTTTGGGATGCTAAAAAACAGCTCGCTCTGCACAGTGCTCTTACAGCCTACCGGGAACATCTCTTACAAAGGCCTGTGAAACGCAGTTTCTTTGCAGGCCTGATCTGGCTGAAGTAGAACTTCTGTTCTGGGTGAGCTCCATTGCCCTAGAGCTGAAAGGCACAACGTGAAGGCTTCTTTCCAAAGGGCGAGTTGGGCCCCAAAGCACCTTGCTTCCAGCTCTTTGAGAAGCTAAGAAACAACTCGCTCTGCACAGTGCTCTTACACCCTACCGGGAACATCTCTTACAAAGGCCTGTGAAACGAAGTTTCTTTGCAGGCCTGATCTGGCTGAAGTAGAACTTCTGCTCTGGCTGAGCTACATTGCCCTAGAGCTGAAAGGCACAACATGCAGGCTTCTTTCCAAAGGGCGAGTTGGGCCCCAAACCACCTTGCTTCCAGCTCTTTGGGAAGCTAAGAAACAGCTCGCTCTGCACAGTGCTCTTACAGCCTACCGGGAACATCTCTTACAAAGGCCTGTGAAACGCAGTTTCTTTGCAGGCCTGATGTGGCTGAAGTAGAACTTCTCCTCGGCGTGTGCTACATTGCCCTAGAGCTGAAACGCACAACGTGCAGGCTTCTTTCAAAAGAGCGAGCTGGGCCCTAAAGCATCTTGCTTCCAGCTCTTTGGGAAGCTAAGAAACAACTCGCTCTGCACAGTGCTCTTACAGCCTACCGGGAACATCTCTTACAAAGGCCTGTAAGACGCAGTTTCTTTGCAGGCCTCATCTGGCAGAAGTAGAACATGTGCTCTGCGTGTGCTACATTACCCTAGAGCTGAGAGGCACAACGTGCAGGCTTCTTTCCAAAGGGCGAGTTGGGCCCCAAAGCATCTTGCTTCCAGCTCTTTGGGAAGCTAAGAAACAACTCGCTCTGGACAGTGCTCTTACAGCCTACCGGGACCATTTCTTACAAAGGCCTGTGAAACGCAGTTTCTTTGCAGGCCTGATCTGGCTGAAGTAGAACTTCTGCTCTCGGGCTGCTACATTGCCTAGAGCTGAAAGGCACAACGTGCAGGCTTCTTTCCAAAGGGCGAGTTGGGCCCCAAAGCATCTTGCTTCCATCTCTTTGGGAAGCTAAGAAACAACTCGCTCTGCACAGTGCTCTTACAGCCTAGCGGGAACATCTCTTACAAAGGACTGTGAAACACAGTTTCTTTGCAGGCCTGATCTGGCTGAAGTAGAACTTCTGCTCTGGGTGTGCTACATTGCGCTGCAGCTGAAAGGCACAAGGTGCAGGCTTCTTTCCAAAGGACGAGTTGGGCACCAAAGCATCTTGCTTCCAGGTCTTTGGGAAGCTAAGAAACAACTCGCTCTGCACAGTGCTCTTACAGCCTACCGGGAACATCTCTTACAAAGGACTGTGAAACGCAGTTTCTTTTCAGGCCTGATCTGCCTGAAGTAGAACTTCTGTTCTCGGTGTGCTACATTGCCTAGAGCTGAAAGGCACAAGGTGCAGGCTTCTTTCCAAAGGACGAGTTGGGCCCCAAAGCATCTTGCTTCCAGCTCTTTGGGAAGCTAAGAAACAACTCGCTCTGCACAGTGCTCTTACAGCCTACCGGGAACATCTCTTACAAAGGCCTGTGAAGCGCACTTTCTTTGCAGCCCTGATCTGGCTCAAGTAGAACTTCTGCTCTGGGTGAGCTCCATTGCCCTACAGCTGAAAGGCACAACGTACAGGCTTCTTTCCAAAGGGCGAGTTGGGACCCAAAGCATCTTGCTTCCAGCTCTTTGGGAAGCTAAGAAACAACTCGCTTTGCACAGTGCTCTTACAGCCTACCGGGAACATCTCTTACAAACGCCTGTGAAACGCACTTTCTTTGCAGGCCTGATCTGGCTGAAGTAGAACTTCTGCTCTTGGTGTGCTACATTGCCCTCGAGATGAAGGGCACAACGTGCAGCCTTCTTTCCAAAGGGCGAGTTGGGCCCCAAAGCATCTTGCTTCCAGCTCTTTGGGAAGCTAAGAAACAACTCGCTCTGCACAGTGCTCTTACAGCCTACCGGGAACATCTCTTACAAAGGCCTGTGAAACGCAGTTTCTTTGCAGGCCTGATGTGGCTGAAGTAGAACTTCTGCTCTCGGTGTGCTACATTGCCTAGAGCTGAAAGGCACAACGTGCAGGCTTCTTTCCAAAGGGCGAGTTGGGCCCCAAAGCATCTTGCTTCCATCTCTTTGGGAAGCTAAGAAACAACTCGCTCTGCACAGTGCTCTTACAGCCTACCGGGAACATCTCTTACAAAGGCCTGTGAAACGCAGTTTCTTTGCCGGCCTGATCTGGCTGAAGTAGAACTTCTGCTCTCGGTGTGCTACATTGCCTAGAGCTGAAAGGCACAACGTGCAGGCTTCTTTCCAAAGGGTGAGTTGGGCCGCAAAGCATCTTGCTTCCAGCTCTTTGGGAATCTAAGAAACAACTCGCTCTGCACAGTGCTCTTACAGCCTACCGGGAACATCTCTTACAAAGGCCTGTGAAACGCAGTTTCTTTGCAGGCCTGATCTGGCTGAAGTAGAACATCTGCTCAGCTTGTGCTACAATTTCCTAGAGCTGAAAGGCACAACATGCAGGCTTCTTTCCAAGGGGCGATTTGGGCCCCAAAGCATCTTGCTTCCAGCTCTTTGGGAAGCTAAGAAACAACTCGCTCTGCACAGTGCTCTTACAGCCTACCGGGAACATCTCTTACAAAGGCCGGCGAAACGCAGTTTCTTTACAGGCATGACCTAGCTGAAGTAGAACTTCTGCTCTGGTTGTGCTCCATTGCCCTAGAGCTGAAAGGGACAACGTGCAGACTTCTGTCTAAAGGGCGAGTTGGGCCCCAAAGCATCTTGCTTCCAGCTCTTTGGGAAGCTAAGAAACAACTCGCTCTGCACAGTGCTCTTACAGCCTACCGGGAACATCTCTTACAAAGGCCTGTGAAACGCAGTTTCTTTGCAGGCCCGATCTGGCTGAAGTTGAACTTCTGCTCTGCGTGTGCTACATTGCCCTATAGCTGGAAGGCACAACGTTCAGGCTTCTTTCCAAAGGGCGATTTGGGCCCCAAAGCATCTTGCTTCCAGCTCTTTGGGAAGCTAAGAAACAACTCGCTCTGCACAGTGCTCTTACAGCCTACCGGCAACATCTCTTACAAAGGCCTGTGAAACGCAGTTGCTTTGCAGGCCTGATCTGGCTGAAGTAGAACATCTGCTCTGGGTGAGCTCCATTGCCCTAGAGCTGAAAGGCACAACGTGCAGGCTTCTTTGCAAAGGGCGAGTTGGGCCCCAAAGCATCTTGCTTCCAGCTCTTTCGGAAGCTAAGAAACAACTAGCTCTGCACAGTGCTCTTACAGCCTACCGGGAACATCTCTTACAAAGACCTGTGAAACGCACTTTCATTGCAGGCCTGATCTGGCTGAAGTAGAACTTCTGCTCTGCGTGTGCTACATTGCCCTAGAGATGAAAGGCAAAACGTGCAGGCTTCTTTCCAAAGGACGAGTTGGGCCCCAAAGCATCTTGCTTCCAGCTCTTTGGGAAGTTAAGAAACAACTCGCTCTGCACAGTGCTCTTACAGCCTACCGGGAACATCTCTTACAAAGGCCTGTGAAACGCAGTTTCTTTGCAGGCCTGATCTGCCTGAAGTAGAACTTCTGCTCTTGGTGTGCTACATTGCCTAGAGCTGAAAGGCACAACGTGTAGGCTTCTTTCCAAAGGGCGAGTTGGGCCCCAAAGCATCTTGCTTCCATCTCTTTGGGAAGCTAAGAAACAACTCTCTCTGCACAGTGCTTTTATAGCCTACCGGGAACATATCTTACAAAGGACTGTGAAACGCAGTTTCTTTGCAGGCCTGATCTGGCTGAAGTAGAACTTCTGCTCTGGGTGTGCTACATTGCCCTGCAGCTGAAAGGCACAAGGTGCAGGCTTCTTTCCAAAGGACGAGTTGGGCCCCAAAGCATCTTGCTTCCAGCTCTTTGGGAAGCTAAGAAACAACTCGCTCTGCACAGTGCTCTTACAGCCTACCGGGAACATCTCTTACAAAGGCCTGCGAAACGCAGTTTCTTTGCAGGCCTGATCTGCCTGAAGTAGAACTTTTGCTCTGGGTGAGCTCCATTGACCTAGAGCTGAAAGGCACAACATGCAGGCTTCTTTCCAAAGGGCGAGTTGGGCCCCAAAGCATCTTGCTTCCAGCTCTTTGGGATGCTAAGAAACAGCTCGCTCTGCACAGTGCTCTTACAGCCTACTGGGAACATCTCTTACAAAGGCCTGTGAAACGCAGTTTCTTTGCAGGCCTGATCTGGCAGAAGTAGAACATGTGCTCTGCGTGAGCTCCATTGCCCTAGAGCTGAAACGCACAATGTGCAGGCTTCTTTCAAAAGAGCGAGCTGGGCCCTAAAGCATCTTGCTTCCAGCTCTTTGGGAAGCTAAGGAACAACTCGCTGTGCACAGTGCTCTTACAGCCTACCGGGAACATCTCTTTCAAAGGCCTGTGAAATGCAGTTTCTTTGCAGGCATGATCTGGCTGAAGTAGAACTTCTGCTCTGGGTGAGCTACATTGCCCTAGAGGTGAAAGGCACAACGTGCAGGCTTCTTTCCAAAGGGCGAGTTGGGCCCCAAAGCATCTTGCTTCCAGCTCTTTGGGAAGCTAAGAAACAACTCGCTCTGCACAGTGCTCTTACAGCCTACCGGGAACATCTCTTACAAAGGCCTGTGATACGCAGTGTCTTTGCAGGCCTGATCTGGCTGAAGTAGAACTTCTGCTCTCGGTGTGCTACATTGCCTAGAGCTGAAAGGCACAACGTGCAGGCTTCTTTCCAAAGGGCGAGTTGGGCCCCAAAGCATCTTGCTTCCATCTCTTAGGGAAGCTAAGAAACAACTCGCTCTGCACAGTGCTCTTACAGCCTACCGGGAACATCTCTTACAAAGGCCTGTGAAACGCAGTTTCATTGCAGGCCTGATCTGGCTGAAGTAGAACTTCTGCTCTGCGTGTACTACATTGCCCTAGAGATGAAAGGCAAAACGTGCAGGCTTCTTTCCAAAGGGTGAGTTGGGCACCAAAGCATCTTGCTTCCAGCTCTTTGGGAAGTTAAGAAACAACTCGCTCTGCACAGTGCTCTTACAGCCTACCGGGAACATCTCTTACAAAGGCCTGCGAAACGCAGTTTCTTTGCAGGCCTGATCTGCCTGAAGTAGAACTTCTGCTCTGGGTGAGCTCCATTGACCTAGAGCTGAAAGGCACAACATGCAGGCTTCTTTCCAAAGGGCGAGTTGGGCCCCAAAGCATCTTGCTTCCAGCTCTTTGGGATGCTAAGAAACAGCTCGCTCTGCACAGTGCTCTTACAGCCTACTGGGAACATCTCTTACAAAGGCCTGTGAAACGAAGTTTCTTTGCAGGCCTGATCTGGCTGAAGTAGAACTTCTGCTCTGGCTGAGCTACATTGCCCTAGAGCTGAAAGGCACAACATGCAGGCTTCTTTCCAAAGGGCGAGTTGGGCCCCAAACCACCTTGCTTCCAGCTCTTTGGGAAGCTAAGAAACAGCTCGCTCTGCACAGTGCTCTTACAGCCTACCGGGAACATCTCTTACAAAGGCCTGTGAAATGCAGTTTCTTTGCAGGCCTGATCTGGCTGAAGTAGAACTTCTCCTCTGGGTGTGCTACATTGCGCTGCAGCTGAAAGGCACAAGGTGCAGGCTTCTTTCCAAAGGACGAGTTGGGCCCCAAAGCATCTTGCTTCCAGCTCTTTGGGAAGCTAAGAAACAACTCGCTCTGCACAGTGCTCTTACAGCCTACCGGGAACATCTCTTACAAAGGCCTGTGAAACGCAGTTTCTTTGCAGGCCTGATCTGGCTGAAGTAGAACTTCTGCTCTGGGTGTGTTACATTGCCCTAGAGCTGAAAGGCAAAACGTGCAGGCTTCTTTCCAAAGGGCGAGTTGGGCCCCAAAGCATCTTGCTTCCAGCTCTTTGGGAAGCTAAGAAACAACTCGCTCTGCACAGTGCTCTTACAGCCTACCGGGAACATCTCTTACAAAGGCCTGTGAAACGCAGTGTCTTTGCAGGCCTGATCTGGCTGAAGTAGAACTTCTGCTCTCGGTGTGCTACATTGCCTAGAGCTGAAAGGCACAACGTGCAGGCTTCTTTCCAAAGGGCGAGTTGGGCCCCAAAGCATCTTGCTTCCATCTCTTAGGGAAGCTAAGAAACAACTCGCTCTGCACAGTGCTCTTACAGCCTACCGGGAACATCTCTTACAAAGGCCTGTGAAACGCAGTTTCTTTGCAGGCCTGATCTGGCTGAAGTAGAACTTCTGCTCTCGGTGTGCTACATTGCCTAGAGCTGAAAGGCACAACGTGCAGGCTTCTTTCCAAAGGGTGAGTTGGGCCCCAAAGCATCTTGCTTCTAGCTCTTTGGGAATCTAAGAAACAACTCGCTCTGCACAGTGCTCTTACAGCCTACCGGGAACATCTCTTACAAAGGCCTGTGAAACGAAGTTTCTTGGCAGGCCTGATCTGGCTGAAGTAGAACTTCTGCTCTGGCTGAGCTACATTGCCCTAGAGCTGAAAGGCACAACATGCAGGCTTCTTTCCAAAGGGCGAGTTGGGCCCCAAACCACCTTGCTTCCAGCTCTGTGGGAAGCTAAGAAACAGCTCGCTCTGCACAGTGCTCTTACAGCCTACCGGGAACATCTCTTACAAAGGCCTGTGAAACGCAGTTTCTTTGCAGGCCTGATCTGGCTGAAGTAGAACTTCTCCTCGGCGTGTGCTACATTGCCCTAGAGCTGAAACGCACAACGTGCAGGCTTCTTTCAAAAGAGCGAGCTGGGCCCTAAAGCATCTTGCTTCCATCTCTTTGGGAAGCTAAGAAACAACTCGCTCTGCACAGTGCTCTTACAGCCTACCGCGAACATCTCTTACAAAGGCCTGTGAAACGCAGTTTCTTTGCAGGCCTCATCTGGCAGAAGTAGAACATGTGCTCTGCGTGTGCTACATTACCCTAGAGCTGAAAGGCACAACGTGCAGGCTTCTTTCCAAAGTGCGAGTTGGGCCCCAAAGCATCTTGCTTAGAGCTCTTTGGGAAGATAACAAACAACTCGCTCTGAACAGTGCTCTTACAGCCTACCGGGAACATCTCTTACGAAGGCCTGTGAAACGCAGTTTCTTTGCAGGCCTGATCTGGCTGAAGTAGAACTTCTGCTCTGCGTGTGTTACATTGCCCTAGAGCTGAAAGGCAAAACGTGCAGGCTTCTTTCCAAAGGGCGAGATGGGCCCCAAAGCATCTTGCTTCCAGCTCTTTGGGAAGCTAAGAAACAACTCGCTCTGCACAGTGCTCTTACAGCCTACCGGGAACATCTCTTACAAACGCCTGTGAAACGCAGTTTCTTTGCAGGCCTGATCTGGCTGAAGTAGAACTTCTGCTCTGGGTGAGCTCCATTGCCCTAGAGCTGAAAGGCACAACGTACAGGCTTCTTTCCAAAGGGCGAGTTGGGACCCAAAGCATCTTGCTTCCAGGTCTTTGGGAAGCTAAGAAACAACTCGCTCTGCACAGTGCTCTTACAGCCTACCGGGAACATCTCTTACAAAGGCCTGTGAAATGCAGTTTCTTTGCAGGCATGATCTGGCTGAAGTAGAACTTCTGCTCTGGGTGAGCTACATTGCCCTAGAGCTGAAAGGCACAACGTGCAGGCTTCTTTGCAAAGGGCGAGTTGGGCCCCAAAGCATCTTGCTTCCAGCTCTTTGGGAAGCTAAGAAACAACTCGCTCTGCACAGTGCTCTTACAGCCTACCGGGAACATCTCTTACAAAGGCCTGTGAAACGCAGTTTCTTTGCAGGCCTGATCTGGCTGAAGTAGAACTTCTGCTCTGCGGTGTGCTACATTGCCCTAGAGCTGAAAGGCACAACGTGCAGGCTTCTTTCCAAAGGGCGAGTTGGGCCCCAAAGCATCTTGCTTCCAGCTCTTTGGGAAGCTAAGAAACAACTCGCTCTGCACAGTGCTCTTACAGCCTACCGGGAACATCTCTTACAAAGGCCTGTGAAACGCAGTTTCTTGGCAAGCCTCATCTGGCTGAAGTAGAACTTCTGCTCTGCGTGTGTTACATTGCCCTAGAGCTGAAAGGCCCAACGTGCAGGCTTCTTTCCAAAGGGCGAGTTGGGCCCCAAAGCATCTTGCTTCCAGCTCTTTGGGAAGCTAAGAAACAACTCGCTCTGCACAGTGCTCTTACAGCCTACCGGGAACATCTCTTACAAAGGCCTGTGAAACGCAGTTTCTTTGCAGGCCTGATCTGGCTGAAGTAGAACTTCTGCTCTGGGTGAGCTCCATTGCCCTAGAGCTGAAAGGCACAACGTGCAGGCTTCTTTCCAAAGGGCGAGTTGGGCCCCAAAGCATCTTGCTTCCAGCTCTTTCGGAAGCTAAGAAACAACTCGCTCTGCACAGTGCTCTTACAGCCTACCGGGAACATCTCTTACAAAGGCCTGTGAAACGCAGTTTCTTTGCAGGCCTGATCTGGCTGAAGTAGAACTTCTGCTCTGCGTGTGTTACATTGCCCTAGAGCTGAAAGGCAAAACGTGCAGGCTTCTTTCCAAAGGGCGAGTTGGGCCCCAAAGCATCTTGCTTCCAGCTCTTTGGGAAGCTAAGAAACAACTCGCTCTGCACAGTGCTCTTACAGCCTACCGGGAACATCTCTTACAAAGGCCTGTGAAACGCAGTTTCTTTGCAGGCCTGATCTGGCTGAAGTAGAACTTCTGCTCTGGGTGAGCTCCATTGCCCTAGAGCTGAAAGGCAAACGTACAGGCTTCTTTCCAAAGGGCGAGTTGGGACCCAAAGCATCTTGCTTCCAGCTCTTTGGGAAGCTAAGAAACAACTCGCTCTGCACAGTGCTCTTACAGCCTACCGGGAACATCTCTTACAAAGGCCTGTGAAACGCAGTTTCTTTGCAGGCCTGATCTGGCTGAAGTAGAACTTCTGCTCTGGGTGAGCTCCATTGCCCTAGAGCTGAAAGGCACAACGTGCAGGCTTCTTTCCAAAGGGCGAGTTGGGCCCCAAAGCATCTTGCTTCCAGCTCTTTGGGAAGCTAAGAAACAACTCGCTCTGCACAGTGCTCTTACAGCCTACCGGGAACATCTCTTACAAAGGCCTGTGAAACGCAGTTTCTTTGCAGGCCTGATCTGGCTGAAGTAGAACTTCTGCTCTGGGTGAGCTCCATTGCCCTAGAGCTGAAAGGCACAACGTACAGGCTTCTTTCCAAAGGGCCAGTTGGGACCCAAAGCATCTTGCTTCCAGGTCTTTGGGAAGCTAAGAAACAAATCGCTCTGCACAGTGCTCTTACAGCCTACCGGGAACATCTCTTACAAAGGCCTATGAAATGCAGTTTCTTTGCAGGCATGATCTGGCTGAAGTAGAACTTCTGCTCTGGGTGAGCTACATTGCCCTAGAGCTGAAAGGAACAACGTGCAGGCTTCTTTGCAAAGGGCGAGTTGGGCCCCAAAGCATCTTGCTTCCAGCTCTTTGGGAAGCTAAGAAACAACTCGCTCTGCACAGTGCTCTTACAGCCTACCGGGAACATCTCTTACAAAGGCCTGTGAAACGCAGTTTCTTTGCAGGCCTGATCTGGCTGAAGCAGAACTTCTGCTCTCGGTGTGCTACATTGCCTAGAGCTGAAAGGCACAACGTGCAGGCTTCTTTCCAAAGGGCGAGTTGGGCCCCAAAGCATCTTGCTTCCAGCTCTTTGGGAAGCTAAGAAACAACTCGCTCTGCACAGTGCTCTTACAGCCTACCGGGAACATCTCTTACAAAGGCCTGTGAAACGAAGTTTCTTGGCAAGCCTCATCCGGCTGAAGTAGAACTTCTGCTCTGGCTGAGCTACATTGCCCTAGAGCTGAAAGGCACAACATGCAGGCTTCTTTCCAAAGGGCGAGTTGGGCCCCAAACCACCTTGCTTCCAGCTCTGTGGGAAGCTAAGAAACAGCTCGCTCTGCACAGTGCTCTTACAGCCTACCGGGAACATCTCTTACAAAGGCCTGTGAAACGCAGTTTCTTTGCAGGCCTGATCTGGCTGAAGTAGAACTTCTCCTCGGCGTGTGCTACATTGCCCTAGAGCTGAAAAGCACAACGTGCAGGCTTGTTTCAAAAGAGCGAGCTGGGCCCTAAAGCATCTTGCTTCCATCTCTTTGGGAAGCTAAGAAACAACTCGCTCTGCACAGTGCTCTTACAGCCTACCGGGAACATCTCTTACAAAGGCCTGTGAAACGCAGTTTCTTTGCAGGCCTCATCTGGCAGAAGTAGAACATGTGCTCTGCGTGTGCTACATTACCCTAGAGCTGAAAGGCACAACGTGCAGGCTTCTTTCCAAAGTGCGAGTTGGGCCCCAAAGCATCTTGCTTAGAGCTCTTTGGGAAGATAAGAAACAACTCGCTCTGAACAGTGCTCTTACAGCCTACCGGGAACATCTCTTACGAAGGCCTGTGAAACGCAGTTTCTTTGCAGGCCTGATCTGGCTGAAGTAGAACTTCTGCTCTGCGTGTGTTACATTGCCCTAGAGCTGAAAGGCAAAACGTGCAGGCTTCTTTCCAAAGGGCGAGATGGGCCCCAAAGCATCTTGCTTCCAGCTCTTTGGGAAGCTAAGAAACAACTCGCTCTGCACAGTGCTCTTACAGCCTACCGGGAACATCTCTTACAAACGCCTGTGAAACGCACTTTCTTTGCAGGCCTGATCTGGCTGAAGTAGAACTTCTGCTCTGGGTGAGCTCCATTGCCCTAGAGCTGAAAGGCACAACGTACAGGCTTCTTTCCAAAGGGCGAGTTGGGACCCAAAGCATCTTGCTTCCAGGTCTTTGGGAAGCTAAGAAACAACTCGCTCTGCACAGGGCTCTTACAGCCTACCAGGAACATCTCTTACAAAGGCCTATGAAATGCAGTTTCTTTGCAGGCATGATCTGGCTGAAGTAGAACTTCTGCTCTGGGTGAGCTACATTGCCCTAGAGCTGAAAGGCACAACGTGCAGGCTTCTTTGCAAAGGGCGAGTTGGGCCCCAAAGCATCTTGCTTCCAGCTCTTTGGGAAGCTAAGAAACAACTCGCTCTGCACAGTGCTCTTACAGCCTACCGGGAACATCTCTTACAAAGGCCTGTGAAACGCAGTTTCTTTGCAGGCCTGATCTGGCTGAAGTAGAACTTCTGCTCTCGGTGTGCTACATTGCCTAGAGCTGAAAGGCACAACGTGCAGGCTTCTTTCCAAAGGGCGAGTTGGGCCCCAAAGCATCTTGCTTCCAGCTCTTTGGGAAGCTAAGAAACAACTCGCTCTGCACAGTGCTCTTACAGCCTACCGGGAACATCTCTTACAAAGGCCTGTGAAACGCAGTTTCTTGGCAAGCCTCATCTGGCTGAAGTAGAACTTCTGCTCTGCGTGTGTTACATTGCCCTAGAGCTGAAAGGCCCAACGTGCAGGCTTCTTTCCAAAGGCCGAGTTGGGACCCAAAGCATCTTGCTTCCAGGTCTTTGGGAGGCTAAGAAACAACTCGCTCTGCACAGTGCTCTTACAGCCTACCGGGAACATCTCTTACAAAGGCCTATGAAACGCAGTTTCTTTGCAGGCATGATCTGGCTGAAGTAGAACTTCTGCTCTGGGTGAGCTCCATTGCCCTAGAGCTGAAAGGCACAACGTGCAGGCTTCTTTCCAAAGCGCGAGTTGGGCCCCAAAGCATCTTGCTTCCAGCTCTTTCGGAAGCTAAGAAACAACTCGCTCTGCACAGTGCTCTTACAGCCTACCGGGAACATCTCTTACAAAGGCCTGTGAAACGCAGTTTCTTTGCAGGCCTGATCTGGCTGAAGTAGAACTTCTGCTCTGCGTGTGTTACATTGCCCTAGAGCTGAAAGGCAAAACGTGCAGGCTTCTTTCCAAAGGGCGAGTTGGGCCCCAAAGCATCTTGCTTCCAGCTCTTTGGGAAGCTAAGAAACAACTCGCTCTGCACAGTGCTCTTACAGCCTACCGGGAACATCTCTTACAAAGGCCTGTGAAACGCAGTTTCTTTGCAGGCCTGATCTGGCTGAAGTAGAACTTCTGCTCTGGGTGAGCTCCATTGCCCTAGAGCTGAAAGGCAAACGTACAGGCTTCTTTCCAAAGGGCGAGTTGGGACCCAAAGCACCTTGCTTCCAGCTCTTTGGGAAGCTAAGAAACAACTCGCTCTGCACAGTGCTCTTACAGGCTACCGGGAACATCTCTTACAAAGGCCTGTGAAACGCAGTTTCTTTGCAGGCCTGATCTGCCTGAAATAGAACTTCTGCTCTGGGTGAGCTCCATTGCCCTAGAGCTGAAAGGCACAACAGGCAGGCTTCTTTCCAAAGGGCGAGTTGGGCCCCAAAGCATCTTGCTTCCAGCTCTTTGGGAAGCTAAGAAACAACTCGCTCTGCACAGTGCTCTTACAGCCTACCGGGAACATCTCTTACAAAGGCCTGTGAAACGCAGTTTCTTTGCAGGCCTGATCTGGCTGAAGTAGAACTTCTGCTCTGGGTGAGCTCCATTGCCCTAGAGCTGAAAGGCACAACGTACAGGCTTCTTTCCAAAGGGCGAGTTGGGACCCAAAGCATCTTGCTTCCAGGTCTTTGGGAAGCTAAGAAACAACTCGCTCTGCACAGGGCTCTTACAGCCTACCAGGAACATCTCTTACAAAGGCCTATGAAATGCAGTTTCTTTGCAGGCATGATCTGGCTGAAGTAGAACTTCTGCTCTGGGTGAGCTACATTGCCCTAGAGCTGAAAGGCACAACGTGCAGGCTTCTTTGCAAAGGGCGAGTTGGGCCCCAAAGCATCTTGCTTCCAGCTCTTTGGGAAGCTAAGAAACAACTCGCTCTGCACAGTGCTCTTACAGCCTACCGGGAACATCTCTTACAAAGGCCTGTGAAACGCAGTTTCTTTGCAGGCCTGATCTGGCTGAAGTAGAACTTCTGCTCTGCGTGTGTTACATTGCCCTAGAGCTGAAAGGCAAAACGTGCAGGCTTCTTTCCAAAGGGCGAGTTGGGCCCCAAAGCATCTTGCTTCCAGCTCTTTGGGAAGCTAAGAAACAACTCGCTCTGCACAGTGCTCTTACAGCCTACCGGGAACATCTCTTACAAAGGCCTGTGAAACGCAGTTTCTTTGCAGGCCTGATCTGGCTGAAGTAGAACTTCTGCTCTCGGTGTGCTACATTGCCTAGAGCTGAAAGGCACAACGTGCAGGCTTCTTTCCAAAGGGCGAGTTGGGCCCCAAAGCATCTTGCTTCCAGCTCTTTGGGAAGCTAAGAAACAACTCGCTCTGCACAGTGCTCTTACAGCCTACCGGGAACATCTCTTACAAAGGCCTGTGAAACGCAGTTTCTTGGCAAGCCTCATCTGGCTGAAGTAGAACTTCTGCTCTGCGTGTGTTACATTGCCCTAGAGCTGAAAGGCCCAACGTGCAGGCTTCTTTCCAAAGGCCGAGTTGGGACCCAAAGCATCTTGCTTCCAGGTCTTTGGGAGGCTAAGAAACAACTCGCTCTGCACAGTGCTCTTACAGCCTACCGGGAACATCTCTTACAAAGGCCTATGAAACGCAGTTTCTTTGCAGGCATGATCTGGCTGAAGTAGAACTTCTGCTCTGGGTGAGCTCCATTGCCCTAGAGCTGAAAGGCACAACGTGCAGGCTTCTTTCCAAAGCGCAAGTTGGGCCCCAAAGCATCTTGCTTCCAGCTCTTTCGGAAGCTAAGAAACAACTCGCTCTGCACAGTGCTCTTACAGCCTACCGGGAACATCTCTTACAAAGGCCTGTGAAACGCAGTTTCTTTGCAGGCCTGATCTGGCTGAAGTAGAACTTCTGCTCTGCGTGTGTTACATTGCCCTAGAGCTGAAAGGCAAAACGTGCAGGCTTCTTTCCAAAGGGCGAGTTGGGCCCCAAAGCATCTTGCTTCCAGCTCTTTGGGAAGCTAAGAAACAACTCGCTCTGCACAGTGCTCTTACAGCCTACCGGGAACATCTCTTACAAAGGCCTGTGAAACGCAGTTTCTTTGCAGGCCTGATCTGGCTGAAGTAGAACTTCTGCTCTGGGTGAGCTCCATTGCCCTAGAGCTGAAAGGCAAACGTACAGGCTTCTTTCCAAAGGGCGAGTTGGGACCCAAAGCACCTTGCTTCCAGCTCTTTGGGAAGCTAAGAAACAACTCGCTCTGCACAGTGCTCTTACAGGCTACCGGGAACATCTCTTACAAAGGCCTGTGAAACGCAGTTTCTTTGCAGGCCTGATCTGCCTGAAATAGAACTTCTGCTCTGGGTGAGCTCCATTGCCCTAGAGCTGAAAGGCACAACAGGCAGGCTTCTTTCCAAAGGGCGAGTTGGGCCCCAAAGCATCTTGCTTCCAGCTCTTTGGGATGCTAAGAAACAGCTCGCTCTGCACAGTGCTCTTACAGCCTACTGGGAACATCTCTTACAAAGGCCTGTGAAACGCAGTTTCTTTGCAGGCCTGATCTGGCTGAAGTAGAACTTCTGTTCTGGGTGAGCTCCATTGCCCTAGAGCTGAAAGGCACAACGTGAAGGCTTCTTGCCAAAGGGCGAGTTGGGCCCCAAATCACCTTGCTTCCAGCTCTTTGAGAAGCTAAGAAACAACTCGCTCTGCACAGTGCTCTTACAGCCTACCGGGAACATCTCTTACAAAGGCCTGTGAAACGAAGTTTCTTTGCAGGCCTGATCTGGCTGAAGTAGAACTTCTGCTCTGGCTGAGCTACATTGCCCTAGAGCTGAAAGGCACAACATGCAGGCTTCTTTCCAAAGGGCGAGTTGGGCCCCAAACCACCATGCTTCCAGCTCTTTGGGAAGCTAAGAAACAGCTCGCTCTGCACAGTGCTCTTACAGCCTACCGGGAACATCTCTTACAAAGGCCTGTGAAATGCAGTTTCTTTGCAGGCCTGATCTGGCTGAAGTAGAACTTCTCCTCTGGGTGTGCTACATTGCGCTGCAGCTGAAAGGCACAAGGTGCAGGCTTCTTTCCAAAGGACGAGTTGGGCCCCAAAGCATCTTGCTTCCAGGTCTTTGGGAAGCTAAGAAACAACTCGCTCTGCACAGTGCTCTTACAGCCTACCGGGAACATCTCTTACGAAGGCCTGTGAAACGCAGTTTCTTTGCAGGCCTGATCTGGCTGAAGTAGAACTTCTGCTCTGCGTGTGTTACATTGCCCTAGAGCTGAAAGGCAAAACGTGCAGGCTTCTTTCCAAAGGGCGAGTTGGGCCCCAAAGCATCTTGCTTCCAGCTCTTTGGGAAGCTAAGAAACAACTCGCTCTGCACAGTGCTCTTACAGCCTACCGGGAACATCTCTTACAAAGGCCTGTGAAACGCAGTGTCTTTGGAGGCCTGATCTGGCTGAAGTAGAACTTCTGCTCTCGGTGTGCTACATTGCCTAGAGCTGAAAGGCACAACATGCAGGCTTCTTTCCAAAGGGCGAGTTGGGCCCCAAAGCATCTTGCTTCCATCTCTTAGGGAAGCTAAGAAACAACTCGCTCTGCACAGTGCTCTTACAGCCTACCGGGAACATCTCTTACAAAGGCCTGTGAAACGCAGTTTCTTTGCAGGCCTGATCTGGCTGAAGTAGAACTTCTGCTCTCGGTGTGCTACATTGCCTAGAGCTGAAAGGCACAACGTGCAGGCTTCTTTCCAAAGGGTGAGTTGGGCCCCAAAGCATCTTGCTTCCAGCTCTTTGGGAATCTAAGAAACAACTCGCTCTGCACAGTGCTCTTACAGCCTACCGGGAACATCTCTTACAAAGGCCTGTGAAACGCAGTTTCTTTGCAGGCCTGATCTGGCTGAAGTAGAACTTCTCCTCGGCATGTGCTACATTGCCCTAGAGCTGAAACGCACAACGTGCAGGCTTCTTTCAAAAGAGCGAGCTTGGCCCTAAAGCATCTTGCTTCCAGCTCTTTGGGAAGCTAAGAAACAACTCGCTCTGCACAGTGCTCTTACAGCCTACCGGGAACATCTCTTACAAAGGCCTGTGAAACGCAGTTTCTTTGCAGGCCTGATCTGCCTGAAGTAGAACTTCTGCTGTGGGTGAGCTCCATTGCCCTACAGCTGAAAGGCACAACGTACAGGCTTCTTTCCAAAGGGCGAGTTGGGACCCAGAGCATCTTGCTTCCAGGTCTTTGGGAAGCTAAGAAACAACTCGCTCTGCACAGTGCTCTTACAGCCTACCGGCAACATCTCTTACAAAGGCCTGTGAAACGCAGTTTCTTTGCAGGCCTCATGTGTCTCAAGTAGAACATGTGCACTGCGTGTGCTACATTACCCTAGAGCTGAAAGGCACAACGTGCAGGCTTCTTTCCAAAGGGCGAGTTGGGCCCCAAAGCACCTTGCTTCCAGCTCTTTCGGAAGCTAAGAAACAACTCGCTCTGCACAGTGCTCTTACAGCCTACCGGGAACATCTCTTACAAAGGCCTGTGAAACGCAGTTTCTTTGCAGGCCTGATATGGCTGAAGTAGAACTTCTGCTCTGCGTGTGTTACATTGCCCTAGAGCTGAAAGGCAAAACGTGCAGGCTTGTTTCCAAAGGGCGAGTTGGGCCCCAAAGCATCTTGCTTCCAGCTCTTTGGGAAGCTAAGAAACAACTCGCTCTGCACAGTGGTCTTACAGCCTACCGGGAAGATCTCTTACAAAGGCCTGTGAAACGCAGTTTCTTGGCAAGCCTCATCTGGCTGAAGTAGAACTTCTGCTCTGAAGTGTTACATTGCCCTAGAGCTGAAAGGCCCAACGTGCAGGCTTCTTTCCAAAGGGCGAGTTGGGCCCCAAAGCACCTTGCTTCCAGCTCTTTGAGAAGCTAAGAAACAACTCGCTCTGCACAGTGCTCTTACAGCCTACCGGGAACATCTCTTACAAAGGCCTGTGAAACGCAGTTTCTTTGCAGGCCTGATCTGCCTGAAGTAGAACTTCTGCTCTGGGTGAGCTCCATTGCCCTAGAGCTGAAAGGCACAACAGGCAGGCTTCTTTCCAAAGGGCGAGTTGGGCCCCAAAGCATCTTGCTTCCAGCTCTTTGGGATGCTAAGAAACAGCTCGCTCTGCACAGTGCTCTTACAGCCTACTGGGAACATCTCTTACAAAGGCCTGTGAAACGCAGTTTCTTTGCAGGCCTTATCTGGCTGAAGTAGAACTTCTGTTCTGGGTGAGCTCCATTGCCCTAGAGCTGAAAGGCACAACGTGAAGGCTTCTTTCCAAAGGGCGAGTTGGGCCCCAAAGCACCTTGCTTCCAGCTCTTTGAGAAGCTAAGAAACAACTCGCTCTGCACAGTGCTCTTACACCCTACCAGGAACATCTGTTACAAAGGGCTGTGAAACGAAGTTTCTTTGCAGGCCTGATCTGGCTGAAGTAGAACTTCTGCTCTGGGTGTGCTACATTGCGCTGCAGCTGAAAGGCACAAGGTGCAGGCTTCTTTCCAAAGGACGAGTTGGGCCCCAAAGCATCTTGCTTCCAGCTCTTTGGGAAGCTAAGAAACAACTCGCTCTGCACAGTGCTCTTACAGCCTACCGGGAACATCTCTTACGAAGGCCTGTGAAACGCAGTTTCTTTGCAGGCCTGATCTGCCTGAAGTAGAACTTCTGCTCTGCGTGTGTTACTTTGCCCTAGAGCTGAAAGGCAAAACGTGCAGGCTTCTTTCCAAAGGGCGAGTTGGGCCCCAAAGCATCTTGCTTCCAGCTCTTTGGGAAGCTAAGAAACAACTCGCTCTGCACAGTGCTCTTACAGCCTACCGGGAACATCTGTTACAAAGGCCTGTGAAACGCAGTTTCTTTGCAGGCCTGATCTGGCTGAAGTAGAACTTCTGCTCTGGGTGAGCTCCATTGCCCTAGAGCTGAAAGGCACAACGTACAGGCTTCTTTCCAAAGGGCCAGTTGGGACCCAAAGCATCTTGCTTCCAGGTCTTTGGGAAGCTAAGAAACAACTCGCTCTGCACAGTGCTCTTACAGCCTACCGGGAACATCTCTTACAAAGGCCTATGAAATGCAGTTTCTTTGCAGGCATGATCTGGCTGAAGTAGAACTTCTGCTCTGGGTGAGCTACATTGCCCTAGAGCTGAAAGGAACAACGTGCAGGCTTCTTTGCAAAGGGCGAGTTGGGCCCCAAAGCATCTTGCTTCCAGCTCTTTGGGAAGCTAAGAAACAACTCGCTCTGCACAGTGCTCTTACAGCCTACCGGGAACATCTCTTACAAAGGCCTGTGAAACGCAGTTTCTTTGCAGGCCTGATCTGGCTGAAGTAGAACTTCTGCTCTCGGTGTGCTACATTGCCTAGAGCTGAAAGGCACAACGTGCAGGCTTCTTTCCAAAGGGCGAGTTGGGCCCCAAAGCATCTTGCTTCCAGCTCTTTGGGAAGCTAAGAAACAACTCGCTCTGCACAGTGCTCTTACAGCCTACCGGGAACATCTCTTACAAAGGCCTGTGAAACGAAGTTTCTTGGCAAGCCTCATCTGGCTGAAGTAGAACTTCTGCTCTGGCTGAGCTACATTGCCCTAGAGCTGAAAGGCACAACATGCAGGCTTCTTTCCAAAGGGCGAGTTGGGCCCCAAACCACCTTGCATCCAGCTCTTTGGGAAGCTAAGAAACAGCTCGCTCTGCACAGTGCTCTTACAGCCTACCGGGAACATCTCTTACAAAGGCCTGTGAAACGCAGTTTCTTTGCAGGCCTGATCTGGCTGAAGTAGAACTTCTCCTCGGCGTGTGCTACATTGCCCTAGAGCTGAAACGCACAACGTGCAGGCTTCTTCAAAAGAGCGAGCTGGGCCCTAAAGCATCTTGCTTCCATCTCTTTGGGAAGCTAAGAAACAACTCGCTCTGCACAGTGCTCTTACAGCCTACCGGGAACATCTCTTACAAAGGCCTGTGAAACGCAGTTTCTTTGCAGGCCTCATCTGGCAGAAGTAGAACATGTGCTCTGCGTGTGCTACATTACCCTAGAGCTGAAAGGCACAACGTGCAGGCTTCTTTCCAAAGTGCGAGTTGGGCCCCAAAGCATCTTGCTTAGAGCTCTTTGGGAAGATAAGAAACAACTCGCTCTGAACAGTGCTCTTACAGCCTACCGGGAACATCTCTTACGAAGGCCTGTGAAACGCAGTTTCTTTGCAGGCCTGATCTGGCTGAAGTAGAACTTCTGCTCTGCGTGTGTTACATTGCCCTAGAGCTGAAAGGCAAAACGTGCAGGCTTCTTTCCAAAGGGCGAGATGGGCCCCAAGGCATCTTGCTTCCAGCTCTTTGGGAAGCTAAGAAACAACTCGCTCTGCACAGTGCTCTTACAGCCTACCGGGAACATCTCTTACAAAGGCCTGTGAAACGCAGTTTCTTTGCAGGCCTGATCTGGCTGAAGTAGAACTTCTGCTCTGGGTGAGCTCCATTGCCCTAGAGCTGAAAGGCACAACGTACAGGCTTCTTTCCAAAGGGCGAGTTGGGACCCAAAGCATCTTGCTTCCAGGTCTTTGGGAAGCTAAGAAACAACTCGCTCTGCACAGGGCTCTTACAGCCTACCAGGAACATCTCTTACAAAGGCCTATGAAATGCAGTTTCTTTGCAGGCATGATCTGGCTGAAGTAGAACTTCTGCTCTGGGTGAGCTACATTGCCCTAGAGCTGAAAGGCGCAACGTGCAGGCTTCTTTGCAAAGGGCGAGTTGGGCCCCAAAGCATCTGGCTTCCAGCTCTTTGGGAAGCTAAGAAACAACTCGCTCTGCACAGTGCTCTTACAGCCTACCGGGAACATCTCTTACAAAGGCCTGTGAAACGCAGTTTCTTTGCAGGCCTGATCTGGCTGAAGTAGAACTTCTGCACTCGGTGTGCTACATTGCCTAGAGCTGAAAGGCACAACGTGCAGGCTTCTTTCCAAAGGGCGAGTTGGGCCCCAAAGCATCTTGCTTCCAGCTCTTTGGGAAGCTAAGAAACAACTCGCTCTGCACAGTGCTCTTACAGCCTACCGGGAACATCTCTTACAAAGGCCTGTGAAACGCAGTTTCTTGGCAAGCCTCATCTGGCTGAAGTAGAACTTCTGCTCTGCGTGTGTTACATTGCCCTAGAGCTGAAAGGCCCAACGTGCAGGCTTCTTTCCAAAGGCCGAATTGGGACCCAAAGCATCTTGCTTCCAGGTCTTTGGGAGGCTAAGAAACAACTCGCTCTGCACAGTGCTCTTACAGCCTACCGGGAACATCTCTTACAAAGGCCTATGAAACGCAGTTTCTTTGCAGGCATGATCTGGCTGAAGTAGAACTTCTGCTCTGGGTGAGCTCCATTGCCCTAGAGCTGAAAGGCACAACGTGCAGGCTTCTTTCCAAAGCGCGAGTTGGGCCCCAAAGCATCTTGCTTCCAGCTCTTTCGGAAGCTAAGAAACAACTCGCTCTGCACAGTGCTCTTACAGCCTACCGGGAACATCTCTTACAAAGGCCTGTGAAACGCAGTTTCTTTGCAGGCCTGATCTGGCTGAAGTAGAACTTCTGCTCTGCGTGTGTTACATTGCCCTAGAGCTGAAAGGCAAAACGTGCAGGCTTCTTTCCAAAGGGCGAGTTGGGCCCCAAAGCATCTTGCTTCCAGCTCTTTGGGAAGCTAAGAAACAACTCGCTCTGCACAGTGCTCTTACAGCCTACCGGGAACATCTCTTACAAAGGCCTGTGAAACGCAGTTTCTTTGCAGGCCTGATCTGGCTGAAGTAGAACTTCTGCTCTGGGTGAGCTCCATTGCCCTAGAGCTGAAAGGCAAACGTACAGGCTTCTTTCCAAAGGGCGAGTTGGGACCCAAAGCACCTTGCTTCCAGCTCTTTGGGAAGCTAAGAAACAACTCGCTCTGCACAGTGCTCTTACAGGCTACCGGGAACATCTCTTACAAAGGCCTGTGAAACGCAGTTTCTTTGCAGGCCTGATCTGCCTGAAATAGAACTTCTGCTCTGGGTGAGCTCCATTGCCCTAGAGCTGAAAGGCACAACAGGCAGGCTTCTTTCCAAAGGGCGAGTTGGGCCCCAAAGCATCTTGCTTCCAGCTCTTTGGGATGCTAAGAAACAGCTCGCTCTGCACAGTGCTCTTACAGCCTAGTGGGAACATCTCTTACAAAGGCCTGTGAAACGCAGTTTCTTTGCAGGCCTGATCTGGCTGAAGTAGAACTTCTGTTCTGGGTGAGCTCCATTGCCCTAGAGCTGAAAGGCACAACGTGAAGGCTTCTTTCCAAAGGGCGAGTTGGGCCCCAAATCACCTTGCTTCCAGCTCTTTGAGAAGCTAAGAAACAACTCGCTCTGCACAGTGCTCTTACAGCCTACCGGGAACATCTCTTACAAAGGCATGTGAAACGAAGTTTCTTTGCAGGCCTGATCTGGCTGAAGTAGAACTTCTGCTCTGGCTGAGCTACATTGCCCTAGAGCTGAAAGGCACAACATGCAGGCTTCTTTCCAAAGGGCGAGTTGGGCCCCAAACCACCTTGCTTCCAGCTCTTTGGGAAGCTAAGAAACAGCTCGCTCTGCACAGTGCTCTTACAGCCTACCGGGAACATCTCTTACAAAGGCCTGTGAAATGCAGTTTCTTTGCAGGCCTGATCTGGCTGAAGTAGAACTTCTGCTCTGGGTGTGCTACATTGCGCTGCAGCTGAAAGGCACAAGGTGCAGGCTTCTTTCCAAAGGACGAGTTGGGCCCCAAAGCATCTTGCTTCCAGCTCTTTGGGAAGCTAAGAAACAACTCGCTCTGCACAGTGCTCTTACAGCCTACCGGGAACATCTCTTACGAAGGCCTGTGAAACGCAGTTTCTTTGCAGGCCTGATCTGGCTGAAGTAGAACTTCTGCTCTGCGTGTGTTACATTGCCCTAGAGCTGAAAGGCAAAACGTGCAGGCTTCTTTCCAAAGGGCGAGTTGGGCCCCAAAGCATCTTGCTTCCAGCTCTTTGGGAAGCTAAGAAACAACTCGCTCTGCACAGTGCTCTTACAGCCTACCGGGAACATCTCTTACAAAGGCCTGTGAAACGCAGTTTCTTTGCAGGCCTGATCTGGCTGAAGTAGAACTTCTGCTCTGGGTGAGCTCCATTGCCCTAGAGCTGAAAGGCACAACGTACAGGCTTCTTTCCAAAGGGCGAGTTGGGACCCAAAGCATCTTGCTTCCAGGTCTTTGGGAAGCTAAGAAACAACTCGCTCTGCACAGTGCTCTTACAGCCTACCGGGAACATCTCTTACAAAGGCCTATGAAATGCAGTTTCTTTGCAGGCATGATCTGGCTGAAGTAGAACTTCTGCTCTGGCTGAGCTACATTGCCCTAGAGCTGAAAGGAACAACGTGCAGGCTTCTTTGCAAAGGGCGAGTTGGGCCCCAAAGCATCTTGCTTCCAGCTCTTTGGGAAGCTAAGAAACAACTCGCTCTGCACAGTGCTCTTACAGCCTACCGGGAACATCTCTTACAAAGGCCTGTGAAACGCAGTTTCTTTGCAGTCCTGATCTGGCTGAAGTAGAACTTCTGCTCTCGGTGTGCTACATTGCCTAGAGCTGAAAGGCACAACGTGCAGGCTTCTTTAAAAAGGGCGAGTTGGGCCCCAAAGCATCTTGCTTCCAGCTCTTTGGGAAGCAAAGAAACAACTCGCTCTGCACAGTGCTCTTACAGCCTACCGGGAACATCTCTTACAAAGGCCTGTGAAACGCAGTTTCTTGGCAAGCCTCATCTGGCTGAAGTAGAACTTCTGCTCTGCGTGTGTTACATTGCCCTAGAGCTGAAAGGCCCAACGTGCAGGCTTCTTTCCAAAGGCCGAGTTGGGACCCAAAGCATCTTGCTTCCAGGTCTTTGGGAGGCTAAGAAACAACTCGCTCTGCACAGTGCTCTTACAGCCTACCGGGAACATCTCTTACAAAGGCCTATGAAACGCAGTATCTTTGCAGGCATGATCTGGCTAAAGTAGAACTTCTGCTCTGGGTGAGCTCCATTGCCCTAGAGCTGAAAGGCACAACGTGCAGGCTTCTTTCCAAAGCGCGAGTTGGGCCCCAAAGCATCTTGCTTCCAGCTCTTTCGGAAGCTAAGAAACAACTCGCTCTGCACAGTGCTCTTTCAGCCTACCAGGAACATCTCTTACAAAGGCCTGTGAAACGCAGTTTCTTTGCAGGCCTGATCTGGCTGAAGTAGAACTTCTGCTCTGCGTGTGTTACATTGCCCTAGAGCTGAAAGGCAAAACGTGCAGGCTTCTTTCCAAAGGGCGAGTTGGGCCCCAAAGCATCTTGCTTCCAGCTCTTTGGGAAGCTAAGAAACAACTCGCTCTGCACAGTGCTCTTACAGCCTACCGGGAACATCTCTTACAAAGGCCTGTGAAACGCAGTTTCTTTGCAGTCCTGATCTGGCTGAAGTAGAACTTCTGCTCTGGGTGAGCTCCATTGCACCTAGAGCTGAAAGGCACAACGTACAGGCTTCTTTCCAAAGGGCGAGTTGGGACCCAAAGCACCTTGCTTCCAGCTCTTTGGGAAGCTAAGAAACAACTCGCTCTGCACAGTGCTCTTACAGGCTACCGGGAACATCTCTTACAAAGGCCTGTGAAACGCAGTTTCTTTGCAGGCCTGATCTGCCTGAAGTAGAACTTCAACTCTGGGTGAGCTCCATTGCCCTAGAGCTGAAAGGCACAACAGGCAGGCTTCTTTCCAAAGGGCGAGTTGGGCCCCAAAGCATCTTGCTTCCAGCTCTTTGGGATGCTAAGAAACAGCTCGCTCTGCACAGTGCTCTTACAGCCTACTGGGAACATCTCTTACAAAGGCCTGTGAAACGCAGTTTCTTTGCAGGCCTGATCTGGCTGAAGTAGAACTTCTGTTCTGGGTGAGCTCCATTGCCCTAGAGCTGAAAGGCACAACGTGAAGGCTTCTTTCCAAAGGGCGAGTTGGGCCCCAAAGCACCTTGCTTCCAGCTCTTTGAGAAGCTAAGAAACAACTCGCTCTGCACAGTGCTCTTACACCCTACCGGGAACATCTCTTACAAAGGCCTGTGAAACGCAGTTTCTTTGCAGGCCTGATCTGGCTGAAGTAGAACTTCTGCTCTGGCTGAGGTACATTGCCCTAGAGCTGAAAGGCCCAACGTGCAGGCTTCTTTCCAAAGGCCGAGTTGGGACCCAAAGCATCTTGCTTCCAGGTCCTTGGGAAGCTAAGAAACACCTCGCTCTGCACAGTGCTCTTACAGCCTACCGGGAACATCTCTTACAAAGGCCTATGAAATGCAGTTTCTTTGCAGGCATGATCTGGCTGAAGTAGAACTTCTGCTCTGGGTGTGCTACATTGCTCTGCAGCTGAAAGGCACAAGGTGCAGGCTTCTTTCCAAAGGACGAGTTGGGCCCCAAAGCATCTTGCTTCCAGCTCTTTGGGAAGCTAAGAAACAACTCGCTCTGCACAGTGCTCTTACAGCCTACCGGGAACATCTCTTACGAAGGCCTGTGAAACGCAGTTTCTTTGCAGGCCTGATCTGGCTGAAGTCGAACTTCTGCTCTGTGTGTGTTACATTGCCCTAGAGCTGAAAGGCAAAACGTGCAGGCTTCTTTCCAAAGGGCGAGTTGGACCCCAAAGCATCTTGCTTCCAGCTCTTTGGGAAGCTAAGAAACAACTCGCTCTGCACAGTGCTCTTACAGCCTACCGGGAACATCTCTTACAAAGGCCTGTGAAACGCAGTTTCTTTGCAGGCCTGATCTGGCTGAAGTAGAACTTCTGCTCTGGGTGAGCTCCATTGCCCTAGAGCTGAAAGGCACAACGTACAGGATTCTTTCCAAAGGGCGAGTTGGGACCCAAAGCATCTTGCTTCCAGGTCTTTGGGAAGCTAAGAAACAACTCGCTCTGCACAGTGCTCTTACAGCCTACCGGGAACATCTCTTACAAAGGCCTATGAAATGCAGTTTCTTTGCAGGCATGATCTGGCTGAAGTAGAACTTCTGTTCTGGGTGAGCTCCATTGACCTAGAGCTGAAAGGCACAACGTGAAGGCTTCTTTCCAAAGGGCGAGTTGTGCCCCAAAGCACCTTGCTTCCAGCTCTTTGAGAAGCTAAGAAACAACTCGCTCTGCACAGCGCTCTTACACCCTACCGGGAACATCTCTTACAAAGGCCTGTGAAACGAAGTTTCTTTGCAGGCCTGATCTGGCTGAAGTAGAACTTCTGCTCTGGCTGAGCTACATTGCCCTAGAGCTGAAAGGCACAACATGCAGGCTTCTTTCCAAAGGGCGAGTTGGGCCCCAAACCACCTTGCTTCCAGCTCTTTGGGAAGCTAAGAAACAGCTCGCTCTGCACAGTGCTCTTACAGCCTACCGGGAACATCTCTTACAAAGGCCTGTGAAACGCAGTTTCTTTGCAGGCCTGATCTGGCTGAAGTAGAACTTCTCCTCGGCGTGTGCTACATTGCCCTAGAGCTGAAACGCACAACGTGCAGGCTTCTTTCAAAAGAGCGAGCTGGGCCCTAAAGCATCTTGCTTCCAGCTCTTTGGGAAGCTAAGAAACAACTCGCTCTGCACAGTGCTCTTACAGCCTACCGGGAACATCTCTTACAAAGGCCTGTGAAACGCAGTTTCTTTGCAGGCCTCATCTGGCAGAAGTAGAACATGTGCACTGCGTGTGCTACATTACCCTAGAGCTGAAAGGCACAACGTGCAGGCTTCTTTCCAAAGTGCGAGTTGGGCCCCAAAGCATCTTGCTTAGAGCTCTTTGGGAAGATAAGAAACAACTCGCTCTGAACAGTGCTCTTACAGCCTACCGGGAACATCTCTTACGAAGGCCTGTGAAACGCAGTTTCTTTGCAGGCCTGATCTGGCTGAAGTAGAACTTCTGCTCTGCGTGTGTTACATTGCCCTAGAGCTGAAAGGCAAAACGTGCAGGCTTCTTTCCAAAGGGCGAGTTGGGCCCCAAAGCATCTTGCTTCCAGCTCTTTGGGAAGCTAAGAAACAACTCGCTCTGCACAGTGCTCTTACAGCCTACCGGGAACATCTCTTACAAAGGCCTGTGAAACGCAGTTTCTTTGCAGGCCTGATCTGGCTGAAGTAGAACTTCTGCTCTGGGTGAGCTCCATTGCCCTAGAGCTGATAGGCTCAACGTACAGGCTTCTTTCCAAAGGGCGAGTTGGGACCCAAAGCATCTTGCTTCCAGGTCTTTGGGAAGCTAAGAAACAACTCGCTCTGCACAGTGCTCTTACAGCCTACCAGGAACATCTCTTACAAAGGCCTATGAAATGCAGTTTCTTTGCAGGCATGATCTGGCTGAAGTAGAACTTCTGCTCTGGGTGAGCTACATTGCCCTAGAGCTGAAAGGCACAACGTGCAGGCTTCTTTGCAAAGGGCGAGTTGGGCCCCAAAGCATCTTGCTTCCAGCTCTTTGGGAAGCTAAGAAACAACTCGCTCTGCACAGTGCTCTTACAGCCTACCGGGAACATCTCTTACAAAGGCCTGTGAAACGCAGTTTCTTTGCAGGCCTGATATGGCTGAAGAAGAACTTCTGCTCTGCGTGTGTTACATTGCCCTAGAGCTGAAAGGCAAAACGTGCAGGCTTGTTTCCAAAGGGCGAGTTGGGCCCCAAAGCATCTTGCTTCCAGCTCTTTGGGAAGCTAAGAAACAACTCGCTCTGCACAGTGCTCTTACAGCCGACCGGGAACATCTCTTACAAAGGCCTGTGAAACGCAGTTTCTTGGCAAGCCTCATCTGGCTGAAGTAGAACTTCTGCTCTGCGTGTGTTACATTGCCCTAGAGCTGAAAGGCCCAACGTGCAGGCTTCTTTCCAAAGGGCGAGTTGGGCCCCAAAGCACCTTGCTTCCAGCTCTTTGAGAAGCTAAGAAACAACTCGCTCTGCACAGTGCTCTTACAGGCTACCGGGAACATCTCTTACAAAGGCCTGTGAAACGCAGTTTCTTTGCAGGCCTGATCTGCCTGAAGTAGAACTTCTGCTCTGGGTGAGCTCCATTGCCCTAGAGCTGAAAGGCACAACAGGCAGGCTTCTTTCCAAAGGGCGAGTTGGGCCCCAAAGCATCTTGCTTCCAGCTCTTTGGGATGCTAAGAAACAGCTCGTTCTGCACAGTGCTCTTACAGCCTACCGGGAACATCTCTTACAAACGCCTGTGAAACGCAGTTTCTTTGCAGGCCTGATCTGGCTGAAGTAGAACTTCTGCTCTGGGTGAGCTACATTGCCCTAGAGCTGAAAGGCACAACGTGCAGGCTTCTTTCCAAAGGGCGAGTTGGGCCCCAAACCATCTTGCTTCCAGCTCTTTGGGAAGCTAAGAAACAGCTCGCTCTGCACAGTGCTCTTACAGCATACTGCGAACATCTCTTACAAAGGCCTGTGAAATGCAGTTTCTTTGCAGGCCTGATGTGGCTGAAGTAGAACTTCTCCTCGGCGTGTGCTACATTGCCCTAGAGCTGAACGACACAACGTGCAGGCTTCTTTCCAAAGGGCGAGTTCTGCCCCAAAGCATCTTGCTTCCAGATCTTTGGGAAGCTAAGAAACAACTCGCTCTGCACAGTGCTCTTACAGCCTACGGGGAACATCAATTACAAAGGCCTCTGAAACGCAGTTTCTTTGCAGGCCTCATCTGGCTGAAGTAGAACATGTGCTCTGCGTGTGCTACATTACCCTAGAGCTGAAAGGCACAACGTGCAGGCTTCTTTCCAAAGGGCGAGTTGGGCCCCAAAGCATCTTGCTTCCAGCTCTTTGGGAAGCTAAGAAACAACTCGCTCTGCACAGTGCTGTTACAGCCTACCGGGAACATCTCTTACAAAGGCCTGTGAAACGCAGTTTCTTTGCAGGCCTGATCTGGCTGAAGTAGAACTTCTGCTCTGCGTGTGCTACATTGCCATAGAGCTGAAAGGCACAACGTCCAGGCTTCTTTCCAAAGGGCGAGTTGGCCCGCAAAGCATCTTGCTTCCAGCTCTTTGGGAAGCTAAGAAACAACTCGCTCTGCACAGCGCTCTTACAGCCTACCGGGAACATCTCTTACAAAGGCCTGTGAAACGCAGTTTCTTTGCAGGCCTGATCTGGCTGAAGTAGAACTTCTGCTCTGGGTGAGCTCCATTGCCCTAGAGCTGAAAGGCACAACATGCAGGCTTCTTTCCAAAGGGCGAGTTGGGCCCCAAACCATCTTGCTTCCAGCTCTTTGGGAAGCTAAGAAACAGCTCGCTCTGCACAGTGCTCTAACAGCCCACCGGGAACATCTCTTACAAAGGCCTGTGAAACGCAGTTTCTTGGCAAGCCTGATCGGGCTGAAGTAGAACTTCTGCTCTGCGTGTGTTACATTGCCCTAGAGCTGAAAGGCCCAACGTGCAGGCTTCTTTCCAAAGGGCGAGTTGGGCCCCAAAGCACCTTGCTTCCAGCTCTTTGAGAAGCTAAGAAACAACTCGCTCTGCACAGTGCTCTTACAGGCTACCGGGAACATCTCTTACAAAGGCCTGTGAAACGCAGTTTCTTTGCAGGCCTGATCTGGCTGAAGTAGAACTTCTGCTCTGGGTGAGCTCCATTGCCCTAGAGCTGAAAGGCACAACGTACAGGCTTCTTTCCAAAGGGAGAGTTGGGCCCCAAAGCATCTTGCTTCCAGCTCTTTGGGATGCTAAGAAACAGCTCGCTCTGCACAGTGCTCTTACAGCCTACCGGGAACATCTCTTACAAAGGCCTGTGAAACGCAGTTTCTTTGTAGGCCCGATCTGGCTGAAGTTGAACTTCTGCTGTGCGTGTGCTACATTGCCCTAGAGCTGGAACGCACAACGGGCAGGGTTCTTTCCAAAGGGCGAGTTGGGCCCCAAAGCATCTTGCTTCCAGCTCTTTGGGAAGCTAAGAAACATCTCGCTCTGCACAGTGCTCTTACAGCCTACTGGGAACATCTCTTACAAAGGCCTGTGAAACGCAGTTTCTTTGCAGGCCTGATCTGGCTGAAGTAGAACTTCTGCTCTGCGTGTGCTACATTGCCATAGAGCTGAAAGGCACAACGTGCAGGCTTCTTTCCAAAGGGCGAGTTGGCCCGCAAAGCATCTTGCTTCCAGCTCTTTGGGAAGCTAAGAAACAGCTCGCTCTGCACAGTGCTCTTACACCCTACCGGGAACATCTCTTACAAAGGCCTGTGAAACGAAGTTTCTTTACAGGCCTGACCTAGCTGAAGTAGAACTTCCGGTCTGGCTGAGCTACATTGCCCTAGAGCTGAAAGGCACAACGTGCAGGCTTCTTTCCAAAGGGCGAGGTGGGCCCCAAAGCATCTTGCTTCCAGCTCTTTGGGAAGCAAAGAAACAACTCGCTCTGCACAGTGCTCTTACAGCCTACCGGCAACATCTCTTACAAAGGCCTGTGAAACGCAGTTTCTTTGCAGGCCCGATCTGGCTGAAGTTGAACTTCTGCTGTGTGTGTGCTACATTGCCCTAGAGCTGGAAGTCACACCGGGCAGGGTTCTTTCCAAAGGGCGAGTTGGGCCCCAAAGCATCTTGCTTCCAGCTCTTTGGGAAGCTAAGAAACATCTCGCTCTGCACAGTGCTCCTACAGCCTACTGGGAACATCTCTTACAAAGGCCTGTGAAACGCAGTTTCTTTGCAGGCCTGATCTGGCTGAAGTAGAACTTCTGCTCTGCGTGTGCTACATTGCCCTAGAGCTGAAAGGCACAACGTGCAGGCTTCTTTCCAAAGGGCGAGTTGGCCCGCAAAGCATCTTGCTTCCAGCTCTTTGGGAAGCTAAGAAACAACTCGCTCTGCACAGTGCTCTTACAGCCTACCGGGAACATCTCTTACAAAGGCCTGTGAAACGCAGTTTCTTTGCAGGCCTGATGTGGCTGAAGTAGAACTTCTGCTCTGGGTGTGCTACATTGCCCTAGAGCTGAAAGGCACAACGTGCAGGCTTCTTTCCAAAGGGCGAGTTGGGCCCCAAAGCATCTTGCTTCCAGCTCTTTGGGAAGCAAAGAAACAACTCGCTCTGCACAGTGCTCTAACAGCCCACCGGGAACATCTCTTACAAAGGCCTGTGAAACGCAGTTTCTTTACAGGCCTGACCTAGCTGAAGTAGAACTTACGCTCTGGGTGTGCTACATTGCCCTCGAGCTGAAAGGCACAACGTGCAGCCCTCTTTCCAAAGGGCGAGTTGGGCCCCAAAGCATCGTGCTTCCAGCTCTTTGGGAAGCTAAGAAACAACTCGCTCTGCACAGTGCTGTTACAGCCTACCGGCAACATCTCTTACAAAGGCCTGTGAAACGCAGTTTCTTGGCAAGCCTGATCGGGCTGAAGTAGAACTTCTGCTCTGCGTGTGTTACATTGCCCTAGAGCTGAAAGGCCCAACGTGCAGGCTTCTTTCCAAAGGGCGAGTTGGGCCCCAAAGCACCTTGCTTCCAGCTCTTTGAGAAGCTAAGAAACAACTCGCTCTGCACAGTGCTCTTACAGGCTACCGGGAACATCTCTTACAAAGGCCTGTGAAACGCAGTTTCTTTGCAGGTCTGATCTGCCTGAAGTAGAACTCTGCTCTGGGTGAGCTCCATTGCCCTAGAGCTGAAAGGCACAACGTACAGGCTTCTTTCCAAAGGGCGAGTTGGGACCCAAAGCATCTTGCTTCCAGGTCCTTGGGAAGCTAAGAAACACCTCGCTCTGCACAGTGCTCTTACAGCCTACCGGGAACATCTCTTACAAAGGCCTATGAAATGCAGTTTCTTTGCAGGCATGAACTGGCTGAACTAGAACTTCTGCTCTGGGTGAGCTACATTGCCCTAAAGCTGAAAGGCACAACGTGCAGGCTTCTTTGCAAAGGGCGAGTTGGGCCCCAAAGCATCTTGCTTCCAGCTCTTTGGGAAGCTAAGAAACAACTCGCTCTGCACAGTGCTCCTACAGCCTACCGGGAACATCTCTTACAAAGGCCTGTGAAACGCAGTTTCTTTGCAGGCCTGATCTGGCTGAAGTAGAACTTCTGCTCTCGGTGTGCTACATTGCCTAGAGCTGAAAGGCACAACGTGCAGGCTTCTTTCCAAAGGGTGAGTTCGGCCCCAAAGCATCTTGCTTCCAGCTCTTTGGGAAGCTAAGAAACAACTCGCTCTGCACAGTGCTCTTACAGCCTACCGGGAACATCTCTTACAAAGGCCTGTGAAACACAGTTTCTTTGCAGGCCTGATCTGGCTGAAGTAGAACATCTGCTCAGCTTGTGCTACAATTCCCTAGAGCTGAAAGGCACAACATGCAGGCTTCTTTTCAAGGGGCGATTTGGGCCCCAAAGCATCTTGCTTCCAGCTCTTTGGGAAGCTAAGAAACAACTCGCTCTGCACAGTGCTCTTACACCCTACCGGGAACATCTCTTACAAAGGCCTGTGAAACGCAGTATCTTGGCAAGCCTGATCTAGCTGAAGTAGAACTTATGCTCTGCGTGTGTTACATTGCCCAAGAGCTGAAAGGCCCAACGTGCAGGCTTCTTTCCAAAGGGCGAGTTGGGCCCCAAAGCACCTTGCTTCCAGCTCTTTGAGAAGCTAAGAAACAACTCGCTCTGCACAGTGCTCTTACAGCCTACCGGGAACATCTCTAACAAAGGCCTGCGAAACGCAGTTTCTTTGCAGGCCTGATCTGCCTGAAGTAGAACTTCTGCTCTGGGTGAGCTCCATTGCCCTAGAGCTGAAAGGCACAACATGCAGGCTTCTTTCCAAAGGTCGAGTTGGGCCCCAAAGCATCTTTCTTCCAGCTCTTTGGGATGCTAAGAAACAGCTCGCTCTGCACAGTGCTCTTACAGCCTACTGGGAACATCTCTTACAAAGGCATGTGAAACGCAGTTTCTTTGCAGGCCTGATCTGCCTGACGTAGAACTTCTGCTCTGGGTGAGCTCCATTGCCCTAGAGCTGAAAGGCACAACGTGCAGGCTTCTTTCAAAAGAGCGAGCTGGGCCCCAAAGCATCTTGCTTCCAGCTCTTTGGGAAGCTAAGGAACAACTCGCTCTGCACAGTGCTCTTACAGCCTACCGGGAACATCTCTTACAAAGGCCTATGAAATGCAGTTTCTTTGCAGGCATGATCTGGCTGAAGTAGAACTTCTGCTCTGGGTGAGCTACAGCGCCCTAGAGCTGAAAGGCACAACGTGCAGGCTTCATTGCAAAGGGCGAGTTGGACCCCAAAGCATCTTGATTCCAGCTCTTTCGGAAGCTAAGAAACAACTCGCTCTGCACAGTGCTCTTACAGCCTACCGGGAAAATCTCTTACAAAGGCCTGTGAAATGGAGTTTCTTTGCAGGCCTGATCTGGCTGAAGTAGAACTTCTGCTCTGCGTGTGTTACATTGCCCTAGAGCTGAAAGGCACAACGTACAGGCTTCTTTCCAAAGGGCGAGTTGGGCCCCAAAGCATCTTGCTTCCAGCTCTTTGGGAAGCTAAGAAACAACTCGCTCTGCACAGTGCTCTTACAGCCTACAGGGAACATCTCTTACAAAGGCCTGTGAAACGCAGTTTCTTTGCAGGCCTGATCTGGCTGAAGTAGAACTTCTGCTCTCGGTGTGCTACATTGCCTAGAGCTGAAAGGCACAACGTGCAGGCTTCTTTCCAAAGGGCGAGTTGGGCCCCAAAGCATCTTGCTTCCAGCTCTTTGGGAAGCTAAGAAACAACTCGCTCTGCACAGTGCTCTTACAGCCTACCGGGAACATCTCTTACAAAGGCCTGTGAAACGCAGTTTCTTTCCAGGCGTGATGTTGCTGAAGTAGAAAATCTGCTCAGCTTGTGCTACAATGCCCTAGAGCTGAAAGGCACAACATGCAGGCTTGTTTCCAAAGGCCGATTTGGGCCCCAAAGCATCTTGCTTCCAGCTCTTTGGGAAGCTAAGAAACAACTCGCTCTGCACAGTGCTCTTACAGCCTACGGGAACATCTCTTACGAAGGCCGGCGAAACGCAGTTTCTTTGCAGGCCTGATCTGGCTGAAGTAGAACTTCTGCTCTCGGTGTGCTCCATTGCCCTAGAGCTGAAAGGGACAATGTGCAGACTTCTTTCTAAAGGGCGAGTTGGGCCCCAAAGCATCTTGCTTCCAGCTCTTTGGGAAGCTAAGAAACAACTCGCTCTGCACAGTGCTCTTACAGCCTACGGGAACATCTCTTACGAAGGCCGGTGAAACGCAGTTTCTTTGCAGGCCCCATCTGGCTGAAGTTGAACTTCTGCTCTGCGTGTGCTACATTTCCCTAGAGCTGGAAGGCACAACGTGCAGGCTTCTTTGCAAAGGGCGAGTTGGGCCCCAAAGCATCTTGCTTTAGGCTCTTTCGGAAGCTAAGAAACAACTCGCTCTGCACAGTGCTCTTACAGCCTACCGGGAACATCTCTTACAAAGGCCTGTGAAACGCAGTTTCTTTGCAGGCCTGATCTGGCTGAAGTAGAACTTCTGCTCTGCGTGTGTTACATTGACCTAAGCTTAAAGGCAAAACGTGCAGGCTTCTTTCCAAAGGGCGAGTTGGGCCCCAAAGCATCTTGCTTCCAGCTCTTTGGGAAGCTAAGAAACAACTCGCTCTGCACAGTGCTCTTACAGCCTACCGGGAACATCTCTTACAAAGGCCTGTGAAACACAGTTTCTTTGCAGGCCTGATCTGGCTGAAGTAGAACTTCTGCTCTCGGTGTGCTACATTGCCTAGAGCTGAAAGGCACAACGTGCAGGCTTCTTTCCAAAGGGCGAGTTGGACCCCAAAGCATCTTGCTTCCATCTCTTTGGGAAGCTAAGAAACAACTCGCTCTGCACAGTGCTCTTACAGCCTACCGGGAACATCTCTTACAAAGGCCTGTGAAACGCAGTTTCTTTGCAGGCCTGATCTGGCTGAAGTAGAACTTCTGCTCTGCGTGTGTTACATTGCCCTAAGCTGAAAGGCAAAACGTGCAGGCTTCTTTCCAAAGGGCGAGTTGGGCCCAAAAGCATCTTGCTTCCAGCTCCTTGGGAAGCTAAGAAACAACTCGCTCTGCACAGTGCTCTCACAGCCTACCGGGAACATCTCTTACAAAGGCCTGTGAAACGCAGTTTCTTTGCAGGCCTGATCTGGCTGAAGTAGAACTTCTGCTCTGGGTGAGCTCCATTGCCCTAGAGCTGTAACGCACAACGTGCAGGCTTCTTTCAAATGAGCGAGCTGGGCACTAAAGCATCTTGCTTCCAGCTCTTTGGGAAGCTAAGGAACAGCTCGCTCTGCACAGTGCTCTTACAGCCTACCGGGCACATCTCTTACAAAGGCCTGTGAAACGCAGTTTCTTTGCAGGCCTGATCTGGCTGAAGTAGAACATCTGCTCTGGGTGAGCTCCATTGCCCTAGAGCTGAAAGGCAAAACGTGCAGGCTTCTTTGCAAACGGCGAGTTGGGCCCCAAAGCATCTTGCTTCCAGCTCTTTGGGAAGCTAAGAAACAACTCGCTCTGCACAGTGCTCTTACAGCCTACTGGGAACATCTCTTACAAAGGACTGTGATACGCAGTTTCTTTGCAGGCCTGATCTGGCTGAAGTAGAACTTCTGCTCTGGGTGTGCTACATTGCCCTGCAGCTCAAAGGCACAACGTGCAGGCTTCTTTCCAAAGGGCGAGTTTGGCCCCAAAGCATCTTGCTTCCAGCTCTTTGGGAAGCTAAGAAACAACTCACTCTGCACAGTGCTCTTACAGCCTACCGGGAACATCTCTTACAAAGGCCTGTGAAACGCAGTTTCTTTGCAGGCCTGATCTGGCTGAAGTAGAACTTCTGCTCAGGGTGAGCTCCATTGCCCTAGAGCTGAAAGGCACAACATGCAGGCTTCTTTCCAAAGGGCGAGTTGGGCCCCAAAGCATCTTAGTTCCAGCTCTTTGGGATGCTAAGAAACAGCTCGCTCTGCACAGTGCACTTACAGCCTACCGGGAACATCTCTTACACAGGCCTGTGAAACGCAGTTTCTTTGCAGGCCTGATCTGGCTGAAGTAGAACTTCTGCTCTGGGTGAGCTCCATTGCCCTAGAGCTGTAACGCACAACGTGCAGGCTTCTTTCAAATGAGCGAGCTGGGCACTAAAGCATCTTGCTTCCAGCTCTTTGGGAAGCTAAGGAACAACTCGCTCTGCACAGTGCTCTTACAGCCTACCGGGAACATCTCTTACAAAGGCCTATGAAATGCAGTTTCTTTGCAGGCCTGATCTGGCTGAAGTAGAACTTCTGCTCTGGGTGAGCTACATTGCCCTAGAGCTGAAAGGCACAACATGCAGGCTTCTTTACAAAGGGCGAGTTGGGCCCCAAAGCATCTTGCTTCCATCTCTTTGGGAAGCTAAGAAACAACTCGCTCTGCACAGTGCTCTTACAGCCTACCGGGAACATCTCTTACAAAGGACTGTGATACGCAGTTTCTTTGCAGGCCTGATCTGGCTGAAGTAGAACTTCTGCTCTGGGTGTGCTAAATTGCCCTGCAGCTCAAAGGCACAACGTGCAGGCTTCTTTCCAAAGGGCGAGTTCGGCCCAAAAGCATCTTGCTTCCAGCTCTTTGGGAAGCTAAGAAACAACTCGCTCTGCACAGTGCTCTTACAGCCTACCGGGAACATCTCTTACAAAGGCCTGTGAAACGCAGTTTCTTTGCAGGCCTGATGTGGCTGAAGTAGAACTTCTGCTCAGGGTGAGCTACATTGCCCTAGAGCTGAAAGGCACAACGTGCAGGCTTCTTTCCAAAGGGCGTGTTGGGCCCCAAAGCATCTTGCTTCCAGCTCTTTGGGAAGCTAAGAAACAACTCGCTCTGCACAGTGCTCTTACAGCCTACCGGGAACATCTCTTACAAAGGCCTGTGAAACGCAGTTTCTTTGCAGGCCTGATGTGGCTGAAGTAGAACTTCTGCTCTGCGTGTGCTACCTTGCCCTAGAGCTGAAAGGCACAACGTGCAGGCTTCTTTCCAAAGTGCGAGTTGGGCCCCAAAGCATCTTGCTTCTAGCTCTTTGGGAAGCTAAGAAACAACTCGCTCTGCACAGTGCTCTTACAGCCTACCGGGAACATCTCTTACACAGGCCTGTGAAACGCAGTTTCTTTGCAGGCCTGATCTGGCTGAAGTAGAACTTCTGCTCTGGGTGAGCTCCATTGCCCTAGAGCTGAAAGGCACAACGTACAGGCTTCTTTCCAAAGGGCGAGTTGGGACCCAAAGCATATTGCTTCCAGCTCTTTGGGATGCTAAGAAACAGCTCGCTCTGCACAGTGCTCTTACAGCCTACCGGGAACATCTCTTACAAAGGCCTATGAAATGCAGTTTCTTTGCAGGCCTGATCTGGCTGAAGTAGAACTTCTGCTCTGGGTGAGCTACATTGCCCTAGAGCTGAAAGGCACAACGTGCAGGCTTCTTTGCAAAGGGCGTGTTGGGCCCGAAAGCATCTTGCTTCCAGCTCTTTGGGAAGCTAAGAAACAACTCGCTCTGCACAGTGCTCTTACAGCCTACCGGGAACATCTCTTACAATGGCCTGTGAAACGCAGTTTCTTTGCAGACCTGATGTGGCTGAAGTAGAACTTCTGCTCTGCGTGTGCTACCTTGCCCTAGAGCTGAAAGGCACAACGTGCAGGCTTCTTTCCAAAGTGCGAGTTGGGCCCCAAAGCATCTTGCTTCTAGCTCTTTGGGAAGCTAAGAAACAACTCGCTCTGCACAGTGCTCTTACAGCCTACCGGGAACATCTCTTACACAGGCCTGTGAAACGCAGTTTCTTTGCAGGCCTGATCTGGCTGAAGTAGAACTTCTGCTCTGGGTGAGCTCCATTGCCCTAGAGCTGAAAGGCACAACGTACAGGCTTCTTTCCAAAGGGCGAGTTGGGACCCAAAGCATATTGCTTCCAGCTCTTTGGGATGCTAAGAAACAGCTCGCTCTGCACAGTGCTCTTACAGCCTACCGGGAACATCTCTTACAAAGGCCTATGAAATGCAGTTTCTTTGCAGGCATGATCTGGCTGAAGTAGAACTTCTGCTCTGGGTGAGCTACATTGCCCTAGAGCTGAAAGGCACAACGTGCAGGCTTCTTTGCAAAGGGCGTGTTGGGCCCCAAAGCATCTTGCTTCCAGCTCTTTGGGAAGCTAAGAAACAACTCGCTCTGCACAGTGCTCTTACAGCCTACTGGGAACATCTCTTACAATGGCCTGTGAAACGCAGTTTCTTTGCAGGCCTGATGTGGCTGAAGTAGAACTTCTGCTCTGCGTGTGCTACCTTGCCCTAGAGCTGAAAGGCACAACGTGCAGGCTTCTTTCCAAAGTGCGAGTTGGGCCCCAAAGCATCTTGCTTCTAGCTCTTTGGGAAGCTAAGAAACAACTCGCTCTGCACAGTGCTCTTACAGCCTACCGGGAACATCTCTTTCAAAGGCCTGTGAAACGCAGTTTCTTTGCAGGCCTGATCTGGCTGAAGTAGAACTTCTGCTCTCGGTGTGCTACATTGCCTAGAGCTGAAAGGCACAACGTGCAGGCTTCTTTCCAAAGGGCGAGTTGGACCCCAAAGCATCTTGCTTCCATCTCTTTGGGAAGCTAAGAAACAACTCGCTCTGCACAGTGCTCTTACAGCCTACCGGGAACATCTCTTACAAAGGCCTGTGAAACGCAGCTTCTTTGCAGTCCTGATCTGGCTGAAGTAGAACTTCTGCTCTGGGTGAGCTCCATTGCCCTAGAGCTGAAAGGCACAACATGCAGGCTTTTATCCAAAGGGCGAGTTGGGCCCCAAACCATCTTGCTTCCAGCTATTTGGGAAGCTAAGAAACAGCCCGCTCTGCACAGTGCTCTTACTGCCTACCGGGAACATCTCTTACAAAGGCCTGTGAAACGCACTTTCTTTGCAGGCCTGATCTGGCTGAAGTAGAACTTCTCCTCGGCGTGTGCTACATTGCCCTAGAGCTGAAACGCACAACGTGCAGGCTTCCTTCAAAAGAGTGAGCTGGGCCCTAAATCATCTTGCTTCCCGCTCTTTGGGAAGATAAGAAACAACTCGCTCTGCACAGTGCTCTTACAGCCTACCGGGAACATCTCTTACAAAGGCCTGTGAAACGCAGTTTCTTTTCAGGCCTGATCTGGCTGAAGTAGAACTTCTGCTCTGGGTGAGCTCCAGTGCCCTAGAGATGAAAGGCAGAACATGCAGGCTTCTTTCCAACGGGCGAGTTGGGCCCCAAATCATTTTGCTTCCAGCTCTTTGGGAAGCTAAGAAACAGCTCGCTCTGCACAGTGCTCTTACAGCTTACCGGGAACAGCTCTTACAAAGCTCTGTGAAACGCAGTTCCTTTGCAGGCCTCATCTGGCTGAAGTAGAACATGTGATCTGCATGTGCTACATTACCCTAGAGCTGAAAGGCACAACGTGCAGGCTTCTTTCCAAAGGGCGAGTTGGGCCCCAAAGCATCTTGCTTCCAGCTCTTTGGGAAGCTAAGAAACAACTCGCTCTGCACAGTGCTCTTACAGCCTACCGGGAACATCTCTTACAAAGGCCTGTGAAACGCAGTTTCTTTGCAGGCCTGATCTGGCTGAAGTAGAACTTCTGCTCTGGGTGAGCTCCATTGCCCTAGAGCTGAAAGGCACAATGTACAGGCTTCTTTCCAAAGGGCGAGTTGGGCCCCAAAGCATCTTGCTTCCAGCTCTTTGGGAAGCTAAGAAACAACTCGCTCTGCACAGTGCTCTTACAGCCTACCGGCAACATCTCTTACAAAGGCCTGTGAAACGCAGTTTCTTTGCAGGCCTGATGTGGCTGAAGTAGAACTTCTGCTCTGGGTGTGCTACATTGCCCTAGAGCTGAAAGGCACAACGGTCAGGGTCTTTCCAAAGGGCGAGTTGGGCCCCAAAGCATCTTGCTTCCAGCTCTTTGGGAAGCTAAGAAACAACTCGCTCTGCACAGTGCTCTAACAGCCTACCGGGAACATCTCTTACAAAGGCCTGTGAAACGCAGTTTCTTTACAGGCCTGACATAGCTGAAGTAGAACTTCTGCTCGGAGTGTGCAACATGGCCCTTGAGCTGAAAGGCACAACGTGCAGCCTTCTTTCCAAAGGGCGAGTTGGGCCCCAAAGCATCTTGCTTCCAGCTCTTTGGGAAGCTAAGAAACAACTCGCTCTGCACAGTGCTCTTACAGCCTACCGGGAACATCTCTTACAAACGCCTGTGAAACGCACTTTCTTTGCAGGCCTGATCTGGCTGAAGTAGAACTTCTGCTCTCGGTGTGCTACATTGCCTAGAGCTGAAAGGCACAACGTGCAGGCTTCTTTCCAAAGGGTGAGTTGTGCCCCAAAGCATCTTGCTTCCAGCTCTTTGGGAATCTAAGAAACAACTCGCTCTGCACAGTGCTCTTACAGCCTACTGGGAACATCTCTTACAAAGGCCTGTGAAACGCAGTTTCTTTGCAGGCCTGATCTGGCTGAAGTAGAACATCTGCTCAGCTTGTGCTACAATTCCCTAGAGCTGAAAGGCACAACATGCAGGCTTCTTTCCAAGGGGCGATTTGGGCCCCAAAGCATCTTGCTTCCAGCTCTTTGGGAAGCTAAGAAACAACTCGCTCTGCACAGTGCTCTTACAGCCTACTGGGAACATCTCTTACAAAAGCCTGTGAAACGCACTTTCTTTGCAGGCCTGATCTGGCTGAAGTACAACTTCTCCTCGGCGTGTGCTACATTGCCCTAGAGCCCAAACGCACAACGTGCAGGCTTCCTTCAAAAGAGTGAGCTGGGCCCTAAATCATCTTGCTTCCCGCTCTTTGGGAAGATAAGAAACAACTCGCTCTGCACAGTGCTCTTACAGCCTACCGGGAACATCTCTTACAAAGGCCTGTGAAACGCAGTTTCTTTTCAGGCCTGATCTGGCTGAAGTAGAACTTCTGCTCTGGGTGAGCTCCAGTGGCCTAGAGATGAAAGGCACAACATGCAGGCTTCTTTCCAAAGGGCGAGTCTGGCCCCAAACCATTTTGCTTCCAGCTCTTTGGGAAGCTAAGAAACAGGTCGCTCTGCACAGTGCTCTTACAGCCTACCGGGAACATCTCTTACAAAGTTCTGTGAAACGCAGTTCCTTTGCAGGCCTCATCTGGCTGAAGTAGAACATGTGCTCTGCATGTGCTACATTACCCTAGAGCTGAAAGGCACAACGTGCAGGCTTCTTTCCAAAGGGCGAGTTGGGCCCCAAAGCATCTTGCTTCCAGCTCTTTGGGAAGCTAAGAAACAACTCGCTCTGCACAGTGCTCTTACAGCCTACCGGGAACATCTCTTACAAAGGCCGGCGAAACGCAGTTTCTTTGCATGCCTGATCTGGCTGAAGTAGAACTTCTGCTCTCGGTGTGCTACATTGACTAGAGCTGAAAGGCGCAACGTGCAGGCTTCTTTCCAAAGGGCGAGTTGGGCCCCAAAGGATCTTGCTTCCAGCTCTTTTTGAAGCTAAGAAACAACTCGCTCTCCACAGTGCTCTTACTGCCTACCAGGAACATCTCTTACAAAGGCCTGTGAAACGCAGTTTCTTTGCAGGCCTGATCTGGCTGAAGTAGAACATATGCTCAGCTTGTGCTACAATGCCCTAGAGCTGAATGGCACAACGTGCAGGCTTCTTTCCAAAGGGCGATTTGGGCCCCAAAGCATCTTGCTTCCATCTCTTTGGGAAGCTAAGAAACAACTCGCTCTGCACAGTGCTCTTACAGCCTACCGGGAACATCTCTTACGAAGGCCGGCGAAACGCAGTTTCTTTGCAGGCCTGATCTGGCTGAAGTAGAACTTCTGCTCTCGGTGAGCTCCATTGCCCTAGAGCTGAAACGGACAATGTGCAGACTTCTTTCTAAAGGGCGAGTTGGGCCCCAAAGCATCTTGCTTCCAGCTCTTTGGGAAGCTAAGATACAACTCGCTCTGCTCAGTGCTCTTACAGCCTACCGGGAACATCTCTTACAAAGGCCTGTGAAACGCAGTTTCTTTGCAGGCCCCATCTGGCTGAAGTTGAACTTCTGCTCTGCGTGTGCTACATTTCCCTAGAGCTGGAAGGCACAACGTGCAGGCTTCTTTCCAAAGGGCGAGTTGGGCCCGAAAGCATCTTGCTTCCAGCTCTTTGGGAAGCTAAGAAACAACTCGCTCTGCACAGTGCTCTTACAGCCTACCGGGAACATCTCTTACAAAAGCCTGTGATACGCACTTTCTTTGCAGGCCTGATCTGGCTGAAGTAGAACTTCTGCTCTGGGTGTGCTACATTGCCCTAGAGCTGAAAGGCACAACGTGCAGGCTTCTTTCCAAAGGGCGAGTTAGGCCCCAAAGCATCTTGCTTCCAGCTGTTTGGGAAGCTAAGAAACAACTCACTCTGCACAGTGCTCTTACAGCCTGCCAGGAGCATCTCTTAAAATGGCCTGTGAAACGCAGTTTCTTTACAGGCCTGACCTAGCTGAAGTAGAACTTCTGCTCTGGGTGTGCTACATTGCCCTCGAGATGAAAGGCACAACGTGCAGCCTTCTTTCCAAAGGGCGACTTGGGCACCAAAGCATCTTGCTTCCAGCTCTTTGGGAAGCTAAGAAACAACTCGCTCTGCACAGTGCTCTTACAGCCTACCGGGAACATCTCTTACAAACGCCTGTGAAACGCACTTTCTTTGCAGGCCTGATCTGGCTGAAGTAGAACTTCTGCTCTGCGTGTGCTACATTGCCCTAGAGATGAAAGGCAAAGCGTGCAGGCTTCTTTCCAAAGGGTGATTTGGGCCCCAAAGCATCTTGCTTCCAGCTCTTTGGGAAGCTAAGAAACAACTCGCTCTGCACAGTACTCTTACAGCCTACCGGGAACATCTCTTACAAAGGCCTGTGAAACGAAGTTTCTTTACAGGTCTGACCTAGCTGAAGTAGAACTTCTGCTCTGGGTGTGCTACATTGCCCTCGAGCTGAAAGGCACAACGTGCAGCCTTCTTTCCAAAGGGCGAGTTGGGCCCCAAAGCATCTTGCTTCCAGCTCTTTGGGATGCTAAGAAACAGCTCGCTCTGCACAGGGCACTTACAGCCTACGGGGATCATCTCTTACACAGGCCTGTGAAACGCAGTTTCTTTGCAGGCCTGATCTGGCTGAAGTAGAACTTCTGCTCTGGCTGAGCTACATTGCCCTAGAGCTGAAAGGCACAATGTACAGGCTTCTTTCCAAAGGGCGAGTTGGGCCCCAAAGCATCTTGCTTCTAGCTCTTTGGGAAGCTAAGAAACAACTCGCTCTGCACAGTGCTCTTACAGCCTACCGGCAACATCTCTTACAAAGGCCTGTGAAACGCAGTTTTTTGCAGGCCTGATGTGGCTGAAGTAGAACTTCTGCTCTGGGTGTGCTACATTGCCCTCGAGCTGAAAGGCACAACGGTCAGGGTCTTTCCAAAGGGCGAGTTGGGCCCCAAAGCATCTTGCTTCCAGCTCTTTGGGAAGCTAAGAAACAACTCGCTCTGCACAGTGCTCTAACAGCCTACCGGGAACATCTCTTACAAAGGCGTGTGAAACGCAGTTTCTTTACAGGCCTGACCTAGCTGAAGTAGAACTTCTGCTCGGGGTGTGCTACATTGCCCTTGAGCTGAAAGGCACAACGTGCAGCCTTCTTTCCAAAGGGCGAGTTGGGCCCCAAAGCATCTTGCTTCCAGCTCTTTGGGAAGCTAAGAAACAACTCGCTCTGCACAGTGCTCTTACAGCCTACCGGGAACATCTCTTACAAAGGCCGGCGAAACGCACTTTCTTTGCAGGCCTGATCTGGCTGAAGTAGAACTTCTGCTCTCGGTGTGCTACATTGCCTAGAGCTGAAAGGCACAACGTGCAGGCTTCTTTCCAAAGGGTGAGTTGGGCCCCAAAGCATCTTGCTTCCAGCTCTTTGGGAATCTAAGAAACAACTCGCTCTGCACAGTGCTCTTACAGCCTACCGGGAACATCTCTTACAAAGGCCTGTGAAACGCAGTTTCTTTGCAGGCCTGATCTGGCTGAAGTAGAACATCTGCTCAGCTTGTGCTATAATTCCCTAGAGCTGAAAGGCACAACATGCAGGCTTCTTTCCAAGGGGCGATTTGGGCCCCAAAGCATCTTGCTTCCAGCTCTTTGGGAAGCTAAGAAACAACTCGCTCTGCACAGTGCTCTTACAGCCTACCGGGAACATCTCTTACAAAGGCCTGTGAAACGCAGTTTCTTTGCAGTCCTGATCTGGCTGAAGTTGAACTTCTGCTCTGGGTGAGCTACATTGCCCTAGAGCTGAAAGGCACAACATGCAGGCTTCTTTCCAAAGGGCGAGTTGGGCCCCAAACCATCTTGCTTCCAGCTCTTTGGGAAGCTAAGAAACAGCTCGCTCTGCACAGTGCTCTTACTGCCTACCGGGAACATCTCTTACAAAGGCCTGTGAAACGCACTTTCTTTGCAGGCCTGATCTGGCTGAAGTAGAACTTCTCCTCGGCGTGTGCTACATTGCCCTAGAGCCCAAACGCACAACGTGCAGGCTTCCTTCAAAAGAGTGAGCTGGGCCCTAAATCATCTTGCTTCCCGCTCTTTGGGAAGATAAGAAACAACTCGCTCTGCACAGTGCTCTTACAGCCTACCGGGAACATCTCTCACAAAGGCCTGTGAAACGCAGTTTCTTTTCAGGCCTGATCTGGCTGAAGTAGAACTTCTGCTCTGGGTGAGCTCCAGTGGCCTAGAGATGAAAGGCACAACATGCAGGCTTCTTCCAAAGGGCGAGTTGGGCCCCAAACCATTTTGCTTCCAGCTCTTTGGGAAGCTAAGAAACAGGTCGCTCTGCACAGTGCTCTTACAGCCTACCGGGAACATCTCTTACAAACCTCTGTGAAACGCAGTTCCTTTGCAGGCCTCATCTGGCTGAAGTAGAACATGTGCTCTGCATGTGCTACATTACCCTAGAGCTGAAAGGCGCAACGTGCAGGCTTCTTTCCAAAGGGCGAGTTGGGCCCCAAAGCATCCTGCTTCCAGCTCTTTTGGAAGCTAAGAAACAACTCGCTCTGCACAGTGCTCTTACAGCCTACCGGGAACATCTCTTACAAAGGCCTGTGAAATGCAGTTTCTTTACAGGCCTGACCTAGCTGAAGTAGAACTTCTGCTCTGGGTGTGCTACATTGCCCTCGAGCTGAAAGGCACAACGTGCAGGCTTCTTTCCAAAGGGCGAGTCTGGCCCCAAACCATTTTGCTTCCAGCTCTTTGGGAAGCTAAGAAACAGGTCGCTCTGCACAGTGCTCTTACAGCCTACCGGGAACATCTCTTACAAAGTTCTGTGAAACGCAGTTCCTTTGCAGGCCTCATCTGGCTGAAGTAGAACATGTGCTCTGCATGTGCTACATTACCCTAGAGCTGAAAGGCACAACGTGCAGGCTTCTTTCCAAGGGCGAGTTGGGCCCCAAAGCATCTTGCTTCCAGCTCTTTGGGAAGCTAAGAAACAACTCGCTCTGCACAGTGCTCTTACAGCCTACCGGGAACATCTCTTACAAAGGCCGGCGAAACGCAGTTTCTTTGCATGCCTGATCTGGCTGAAGTAGAACTTCTGCTCTCGGTGTGCTACATTGCCTAGAGCTGAAAGGCGCAACGTGCAAGCTTCTTTCCAAAGGGCGAGTTGGGCCCCAAAGGATCTTGCTTCCAGCTCTTTTTGAAGCTAAGAAACAACTCGCTCTCCACAGTGCTCTTACTGCCTACCAGGAACATCTCTTACAAAGGCCTGTGAAACGCAGTTTCTTTGCAGGCCTGATCTGGCTGAAGTAGAACATATGCTCAGCTTGTGCTACAATGCCCTAGAGCTGAATGGCACAACGTGCAGGCTTCTTTCCAAAGGGCGATTTGGGCCCCAAAGCATCTTGCTTCCATCTCTTTGGGAAGCTAAGAAACAACTCGCTCTGCACAGTGCTCTTACAGCCTACCGGGAACATCTCTTACGAAGGCCGGCGAAACGCAGTTTCTTTGCAGGCCTGATCTGGCTGAAGTAGAACTTCTGCTCTCGGTGAGCTCCATTGCCCTAGAGCTGAAACGGACAATGTGCAGACTTCTTTCTAAAGGGCGAGTTGGGCCCCAAAACATCTTGCTTCCAGCTCTTTGGGAAGCTAAGATACAACTCGCTCTGCTCAGTGCTCTTACAGCCTACCGGGAACATCTCTTACAAAGGCCTGTGAAACGCAGTTTCTTTGCAGGCCCCATCTGGCTGAAGTTGAACTTCTGCTCTGCGTGTGCTACATTTCCCTAGAGCTGGAAGGCACAACGTGCAGGCTTCTTTCCAAAGGGCGAGTTGGGCCCGAAAGCATCTTGCTTCCAGCTCTTTGGGAAGCTAAGAAACAACTCGCTCTGCACAGTGCTCTTACAGCCTACCGGGAACATCTCTTACAAACGCCTGTGATACGCACTTTCTTTGCAGGCCTGATCTGGCTGAAGTAGAACTTCTGCTCTGGGTGTGATACATTGCCCTAGAGCTGAAAGGCACAACGTGCAGGCTTCTTTCCAAAGGGCGAGTTAGGCCCCAAAGCATCTTGCTTCCAGCTCTTTGGGAAGCTAAGAAACAACTCACTCTGCACAGTGCTCTTACAGCCTGCCGGGAACATCTCTTACAAAGGCCTGTGAAACGCAGTTTCTTTACAGGCCTGACCTAGCTGAAGTAGAACTTCTGCTCTGGGTGTGCTACATTGCCCTCGAGATGAAAGGCACAACGTGCAGCCTTCTTTCCAAAGGGCGAGTTGGGCACCAAAGCATCTTGCTTCCAGCTCTTTGGGAAGCTAAGAAACAACTCGCTCTGCACAGTGCTCTTACAGCCTACCGGGAACATCTCTTACAAACGCCTGTGAAACGCACTTTCTTTGCAGGCCTGATCTGGCTGAAGTAGAACTTCTGCTCTGCGTGTGCTACATTGCCCTAGAGATGAAAGGCAAAGCGTGCAGGCTTCTTTCCAAAGGGTGATTTGGGCCCCAAAGCATCTTGCTTCCAGCTCTTTGGGAAGCTAAGAAACAACTCGCTCTGCACAGTGCTCTTACAGCCTACCGGGAACATCTCTTACAAAGGCCTGTGAAACGCAGTTTCTTTACAGGCCTGAACTAGCTGAAGTAGAACTTCTGCTCTGGGTGTGCTACATTGCCCTCGAGCTGAAAGGCACAACGTGCAGCCTTCTTTCCAAAGGGCGAGTTGGGCCCCAAAGCATCTTGCTTCCAGCTCTTTGGGATGCTAAGAAACAGCTCGCTCTGCACAGGGCACTTACAGCCTACTGGGATCATCTCTTACACAGGCCTGTGAAACGCAGTTTCTTTGCAGGCCTGATCTGGCTGAAGTAGAACTTCTGCTCTGGCTGAGCTACATTGCCCTAGAGCTGAAAGGCACAATGTACAGGCTTCTTTCCAAAGGGCGAGTTGGGCCCCAAAGCATCTTGCTTCTAGCTCTTTGGGAAGCTAAGAAACAACTCGCTCTGCACAGTGCTCTTACAGCCTACCGGCAACATCTCTTACAAAGGCCTGTGAAACGCAGTTTTTTGCAGGCCTAATGTGGCTGAAGTAGAACTTCTGCTCTGGGTGTGCTACATTGCCCTCGAGCTGAAAGGCACAACGGTCAGGGTCTTTCCAAAGGGCGAGTTGGGCCCCAAAGCATCTTGCTTCCAGCTCTTTGGGAAGCTAAGAAACAACTCGCTCTGCACAGCGCTCTAACAGCCTACCGGGCACATCTCTTACAAAGGCCTGTGAAACGCAGTTTCTTTACAGGCCTGACCTAGCTGAAGTAGAACTTCTGCTCGGGGTGTGCTACATTGCCCTTGAGCTGAAAGGCACAACGTGCAGCCTTCTTTCCAAAGGGCGAGTTGGGCCCCAAAGCATCTTGCTTCCAGCTCTTTGGGAAGCTAAGAAACAACTCGCTCTGCACAGTGCTCTTACAGCCTACCGGGAACATCTCTTACAAACGCCTGTGAAACGCACTTTCTTTGCAGGCCTGATCTGGCTGAAGTAGAACTTCTGCTCTCGGTGTACTACATTGCCTAGAGCTGAAAGGCACAACGTGCAGGCTTCTTTCCAAAGGGTGAGTTGGGCCCCAAAGCATCTTGCTTCCAGCTCTTTGGGAATCTAAGAAACAACTCGCTCTGCACAGTGCTCTTACAGCCTACCGGGAACATCTCTTACAAAGGCCTGTGAAACGCAGTTTCTTTGCAGGCCTGATCTGGCTGAAGTAGAACATCTGCTCAGCTTGTGCTATAATTCCCTAGAGCTGAAAGGCACAACATGCAGGCTTCTTTCCAAGGGGCGATTTGGGCCCCAAAGCATCTTGCTTCCAGCTCTTTGGGAAGCTAAGAAACAACTCGCTCTGCACAGTGCTCTTACAGCCTACCGAGAACATCTCTTACAAAGGCCTGTGAAACGCAGTTTCTTTGCAGTCCTGATCTGGCTGAAGTTGAACTTCTGCTCTGGGTGAGCTACATTGCCCTAGAGCTGAAAGGCACAACATGCAGGCTTCTTTCCAAAGGGCGAGTTGGGCCCCAAACCATCTTGCTTCCAGCTCTTTGGGAAGCTAAGAAACAGCTCGCTCTGCACAGTGCTCTTACAGCCTACCGGGAACATCTCTTACAAAGGCCTGTGAAACGCAGTTTCTTTTCAGGCCTGATCTGGCTGAAGTAGAACTTCTGCTCTGGGTGAGCTCCAGTGGCCTAGAGATGAAAGGCACAACATGCAGGCTTCTTCCAAAGGGCGAGTTGGGACCCAAACCATTTTGCTTCCAGCTCTTTGGGAAGCTAAGAAACAGGTCGCTCTGCACAGTGCTCTTACAGCCTACCGGGAACATCTCTTACAAACCTCTGTGAAACGCAGTTCCTTTGCAGGCCTCATCTGGCTGAAGTAGAACATGTGCTCTGCATGTGCTACATTACCCTAGAGCTGAAAGGCACAACGTGCAGGCTTCTTTCCAAAGGGCGAGTTGGGCCCCAAAGCATCCTGCTTCCAGCTCTTTTGGAAGCTAAGAAACAACTCGCTCTGCACAGTGCTCCTACAGCCTACCGGGAACATCTCTTACAAAGGCCTGTGAAATGCAGTTTCTTTACAGGCCTGACCTAGCTGAAGTAGAACTTCTGCTCTGGGTGTGCTACATTGCTCTCGAGCTGAAAGGCAAAACGTGCAGGCTTCTTTCCAAAGGGCGAGTTGGGCCCCAAAGCATCTTGCTTCCAGCTCTTTGGGAAGCTAAGAAACAACTCGCTCTTCACAGTGCTCTTAGTGCCTACCGGGAACATCTCTTACAAAGGCCTGTGAAACGCAGTTTCTTTGCAGGCCTGATGTGGCTGAAGTAGAAAATCTGCTCAGCTTGTGCTACAATGCCCTAGAGCTGAAAGGCACAACATGCAGGCTTCTTTCCAAAGGCCGATTTGGGCCCCAAAGCATCTTGCTTCCAGCTCTTTGGGAAGCTAAGAAACTACTCGCTCTGCACAGTGCTCTTACAGCCTACCGGGAACATCTCTTACAAAGGCCGGCGAAACGCAGTTTCTTTGCATGTCTGATCTGGCTGAAGTAGAACTTCTGCTCTCGGTGTGCTACATTGCCTAGAGCTGAAAGGCGCAACGTGCAGGCTTCTTTCCAAAGGGCGAGTTTGGCCCCAAAGCATCTTGCTTCCAGCTCTTTTTGAAGCTAAGAAACAACTCGCTCTCCACAGTGCTCTTACTGAATACCAGGAACATCTCTTACAAAGGCCTGTGAAACGCAGTTTCTTTGCAGGCCTGATCTGGCTGAAGTAGAACATATGCTCAGCTTGTGCTACAATGCCCTAGAGCTGAATGGCACAACGTGCAGGCTTCTTTCCAAAGGGCGATTTGGGCCCCAAAGCATCTTGCTTCCAGCTCTTTGGGAAGCTAAGAAACAACTCGCTCTGCACAGTGCTCTTACAGCCTACTGGGAACATCTCTTACGAAGGCCGGCGAAACGCAGTTTCTTTGCAGGCCTGATCTGGCTGAAGTGGAACTTCTGCTCTCGGTGTGCTCCATTGCCCTAGAGCTGAAAGGGACAATGTGCAGACTTCTTTCTAAAGGGCGAGTTGGGCCCCAAAGCATCTTGCTTCCAGCTCTTTGGGAAGCTAAGATACAACTCGCTCTGCTCAGTGCTCTTACAGCCTACCGGGAACATCTCTTACAAAGGCCTGTGAAACGCAGTTTCTTTGCAGGCCCCATCTGGCTGAAGTTGAACTTCTGCTCTGCGTGTGCTACATTTCCCTAGAGCTGGAAGGCACAACGTGCAGGCTTCTTTCCAAAGGGCGAGTTGGGCCCCAAAGCATCTTGCTTCCATCTCTTTGGGAAGCTAAGAAACAACTCGCCCTACACAGTGCTCTTACAGCCTACCGGGAACATCTCTTACAAAGGCCTGTGAAACGCAGATTCTTTGCAGGCCTGATCTGGCTGAAGTATAAGATATGCTCAGCTTGTGCTGCAATGCCCTAGAGCTGAAAGGCACAACAAGCAGGCTTCTTTCCAAAGGGCGAGTTGGGCCCCAAAGCATCTTGCTTCCAGCTCTTTGGGAAGCTAAGAAACAACTCGCTCTGCACAGTGCTCTTACAGCCTACCGGGAACATCTCTTACAAAGGCCTGTGAAACGCAGTTTCTTTGCAGTCCTGATCTGGCTGAAGTTGAACTTCTGCTCTGGGTGAGCTCCATTGCCCTAGAGCTGAAAGGCACAACATGCAGGCTTCTTTCCAAAGGGCGAGTTGGGCCCCAAACCATCTTGCTTCCAGCTCTTTGGGAAGCTAAGAAACAGCTGGCTCTGCACAGTGCTCTTACTGCCTACCGGGAACATCTCTTACAAAGGCCTGTGAAACGCACTTTCTTTGCATGCCTGATCTGGCTGAAGTAGAACTTCTCCTCGGCGTGTGCTACATTGCCCTAGAGCCCAAACGCACAACGTGCAGGCTTCCTTCAAAAGAGTGAGCTGGGCCCTAAATCATCTTGCTTCCCGCTCTTTTGGAAGATAAGAAAAAACTCGCTCTGCACAGTGCTCTTACAGCCTACCGGGAACATATCTTACAGAGGCCTGTGAAACGCAGTTTCTTTGCAGGCCTGATCTGGCTGAAGTAGAACTTCTGCTCTGGGTGAGCTCCATTGCCCTAGAGCTGAAAGGCTCAAGGTACAGGCTTGTTTCCAAAGGGCGAGTTGGGACCCAAGGCATCTTGCTTACAGCTCTTTCGGAAGCTAAGAAACAACTCGCTCTGCACAGTGCTCTTACAGCCTACCGGGAGCATCTCTTACAAAGGCCTGTGAAACGCAGTTTCTTTGCAGGCCTGATGTGGCTGAAGTAGAACTTCTGCTCTGGGTGTGCTCCATTGCGCTGCAGCTGAAAGGCACAACGTGCAGGCTTCTTTTCAAAGGGCGAGTTGGGCCCCAAAGCATCTTGCTTCCAGCTCTTTGGGAAGCTAAGAAACAACTCGCTCTGCACAGTGCTCTTACAGCCTACCGGGAACATCTCTTACAAAGGCCTGTGAAACGCAGTTTCTTTGCAGTCCTGATCTGGCTGAAGTAGAACTTCTGCTCTGGGTGAGCTCCATTGCCCTAGAGCTGAAAGGCACAACATGCAGGCTTCTTTCCAAAGGGCGAGTTGGGCACCAAACCATCTTGCTTCCAGCTCTTTGGGAAGCTAAGAAACAGCTCGCTCTGCACAGTGCTCTTACAGCCTACCGGGAACATCTCTTACAAAGGCCTGTGAAACGCAGTTTCTTTTCAGGCCTGATCTGGCTGAAGTAGAACTTCTGCTCTGGGTGAGCTCCAGTGCCCTAGAGATGAAAGGCACAACGTGCAGGCTTCTTTCCAAAGGGCGAGTTGGCCCGCAAAGCATCTTGCTTCCAGCTCTTTGGGAAGCTAAGAAACAGCTCGCTCTGCACAGTGCTATTACAGCCTACCGGGAACATCTCTTACAAAGGCCTGTGAAACGCAGTTTCTTTGCAGGCCTGATCTGGCTGAATTAGAACACCTGCTCTGCGTGTGCTACATTGCCCTAGAGCTGAAAGGCACAACGTGCAGGCTTCTTTCCAAAGGGCGAATTGGGACCCAAAGCATCTTGCTTCCAGCTCTTTCGGGAGCTAAGAAACAACTCGCTCTGCACAGTGCTCTAACAGCCTACCGGGAACATCTCTTACAAAGGCCTGTGAAACGCAGTTTCTTTGCAGGCCTGATCTGGCTGAAGTAGAACTTCTCCTCGGCGTGTGCTACATTGCCCTAGAGCTGAAACGCACAACATGCAGGCTTCTTTCAAAAGAGCGAGCTGGGCCCTAAAGCATCTTGCTTCCAGCTCTTTGGGAAGCTAAGAAACAACTCGCTCTACACAGTGCTCTTACAACCTACCGGGAACATCTCTTACAAAGGCCTTTGAAATGCAGTTTCTTTGCAGGCCTGATCTGGCTGAAGTAGAACTTCTGCTCTGGGTGAGCTACATTGCCCTAGAGCTGAAAGGCACAACGTACAGGCAACTTTGCAAAGGGCGAGTTGGGCCCCAAAGCATCTTGCTTCCAGCTCTTTGGGAAGCTAAGAAACAACTCGCTCTGCACAGTGCTCTTACAGCCTACCGGGAATATCTCTTACAAAGCTCTGTGAAACGCAGTTTCTTTGCAGGCCTCATCTGGCTGAAGTAGAACATGTGCTCTGCGTGCGCTACATTACCCTAGAGCTGAAAGGCACAACGTGCAGGCTTCTTTCCAAAGGGCGAGTTGGGCCCCAAAGCATCTTGCTTCCAGCTCTTTGGGTAGCTAAGAAACAACTCGCTCTGCACCGTGCTCTTACAGCCTACCGATAACATCTCTTACAAAGGCCTGTGAAACGCAGTTTCTTTGCAGGCCTGATCTGGCTGAAGTAGAACTTCTGCTCTGGGTGAGCTCCATTGCCCTAGAGCTGAAAGACCCAACGTGCAGGCTTCTTTCCAAAGGCCGAGTTGGGCCCAATACCATCTTCCTTCCAGCTCTTTGGGAAGCTAAGAAACAACTCGCTCTGCACAGTGCTCTTACAGCCTACCGGGAACATCTCTTACAAAGGCCTGTGAAACGCAGTTTCTTTGCAGGCCTGATCTGGCTGAAGTAGAACTTCTCCTCGGCGTGTGCTACATTGCCCTAGAGCTGAAACGCACAACGTGCAGGCTTCTTTCCAAAGAGCGAGCTGGGCCCTAAAGCATCTTGCTTCCAGCTCTTTGGGAAGCTAAGAAACAACTCGCTCTGCACACTGCTCTTACAGCCTACCGGGAACATCTCTTACAAAGGCCTGTGAAACGCAGTTTCTTTGAAGGCCTGATTTGGCTGAGGTAGAACTTCTGCTCTCGGTGTGCTACATTGCCTAGAGCTGAAAGGCACAACGGTCAGGCTTCTTTCCAAAGGGCGAGTTGGGCCCCAAAGCATCTTGCTTCCAGCTCTTTGGGAAGCTAAGAAACAACTCGCTCTGCACAGTGCTCTTACAGCCTACCGGGAACATCTCTTACAAACGCCTATGAAACGCACTTTCTTTGCAGGCATGATCTGGCTGAAGTAGAACTTCTGCTCTGGGTGTGCTACATTGCCCTAGAGCTGAAAGACACAACGTGCAGGCTACTTTCCAAATGGCGAGTTGGGCCCCAAAGCATCTTGCTTCCAGCTCTTTGGGAAGCTAAGAAACAACTCGCTCTGCACAGTGCTCTTACAGCCCACCGGGAACATCTCTTACAAAGGCCTGTGAAACGCAGTTTCTTTGCAGGCCTGATCTGGGTGAAGTAGAACTTCTGCTCTGGGTGTGCTACATTGCCCTGCAGCTCAAAGGCACAACGTGCAGGCTTCTTTCCAAAGGGCGAGTTCGGCCCCAAAGCATCTTGCTTCCAGCTCTTTGGGAAGCTAAGAAACAACTCGCTCTGCACAGTGCTCTTACAGCCTACCGGGAACATCTCTTACAAAGGCCTGTGAAACGCAGTTTCTTTGCAGGCCTGATCTGGCTGAAGTAGAACTTCTGCTCAGGGTGAGCTCCATTGCCCTAGAGCTGAAAGGCACAACGTACAGGCTTCTTTCCAAAGGGCGAGTTGGGCCCCAAAGCATCTTGCTTCCAGCTCTTTGGGATGCTAAGAAACAGCTCGCTCTGCACAGTGCACTTACAGCCTACTGGGAACATCTCTTACACAGGCCTGTGAAACGCAGTTTCTTTGCAGGCCTGATCTGGCTGAAGTAGAACTTCTGCTCTGGGTGAGCTCCATTGCCCTAGAGCTGAAAGGCACAACGTACAGGCTTCTTTCCAAAGGGCGAGTTGGGACCCAAAGCATCTTGCTTCCAGCTCTTTGGGAAGCTAAGAAACAACTCGCTCTGCACAGTGCTCTTACAGCCTACCGGGAACATCTCTTACAAAGGCCTATGAAATGCAGTTTCTTTGCAGGCCTGATCTGGCTGAAGTAGAACTTCTGCTCTGGGTGAGCTCCATTGCCCTAGAGCTGAAAGGCTCAAGGTACAGGCTTGTTTCCAAAGGGCGCGTTGGGACCCAAAGCATCTTGCTTACAGCTCTTTCGGAAGCTAAGAAACAACTCGCTCTGCACAGTGCTCTTACAGCCTACCGGGAGCATCTCTTACAAAGGGCTGTGAAACGCAGTTTCTTTGCAGGCCTGATCTGGCTGAAGTAGAACTTCTGCTCTGGGTGTGCTCCATTGCGCAGCAGCTGAAAGGCACTTCGTGAAGGCTTCTTTCCAAAGGGCGAGTTGGGCCCCAAAGCATCTTGCTTCCAGCTCTTTGGGAAGCTAAGAAACAACTCGCTCTGCACAGTGCTCTTACAGCCTACCGGGAACATCTCTTACAAAGGCCTGTGAAACGCAGTTTCTTTGCAGGCCTGATCTGGCTGAAGTAGAACATCTGCTCTGGGTGAGCTCCATTGCCCTAGAGCTGAAAGGCACAACGTGCAGGCTTCTTTGCAAACGGCGAGTTGGGTCCCAAAGCATCTTGCTTCCAGCTCTTTGGGAAGCTAAGAAACAACTCGCTCTGCACAGTGCTCTTACAGCCTACTGGGAACATCTCTTACAAAGGCCTGTGAAACGCAGTTTCATTGCAGGCCTGATCTGGCTGAAGTAGAACTTCTGCTCTGCGTGTGCTACATTGCCCTAGAGATGAAAGGCAAAACGTGCAGGCTTCTTTCCAAAGGGTGAGTTGGGCCCCAAAGCATCTTGCTTCCATCTCTTTGGGAAGCTAAGAAACAACTCGCTCTGCACAGTGCTCTTACAGCCTACCGGGAACATCTCTTACAAAGGCCTGTGAAACGCAGTTTCTTTGCAGGCCTGATCTGGCTGAAGTAGAACTTCTGCTCTTGGTGTGCTACATTGCCTAGAGCTGAAAGGCACAACGTGCAGGCTTCTTTCCAAAGGGCGAGAGGGGCCCCAAAGCATCTTGCTTCCATCTTTGGGAAGCTAAGAAACAACTCGCTCTGCACAGTGCTTTTACAGCCTACCGGGAACATCTCTTACAAAGGCCTGTGAAACGCAGTTTCTTTACAGGCCTGATCTGGCTGAAGTAGAACTTCTGCTCTGGGTGTGCTACATTGCCCTTCAGCTGAAAGGCACAAGGTGCAGGCTTCTTTCCAAAGGACGAGTTGGGCCCCAAAGCATCTTGCTTCCAGCTCTTTGGGAAGCTAAGAAACAACTCGCTCTGCACAGTGCTCTTACAGCCTACCGCGAAGATCTCTTACAAAGGCCTGCGAAACGCAGTTTCTTTGCAGGCCTCATCTGCCTGAAGTAGAACTTCTGCTCTGGGTGAGCTCCATTGCCCTAGAGCTGTAACGCACAACGTGCAGGCTTCTTTCAAATGAGCGAGCTGGGCACTAAAGCATCTTGCTTCCAGCTCTTTGGGAAGCTAAGGAACAACTCGCTCTGCACAGTGCTCTTACAGCCTACCGGGAACATCTCTTACAAAGGCCTATGAAATGCAGTTTCTTTGCAGGCATGATCTGGCTGAAGTAGAACTTCTGCTCTGGGTGAGCTACATTGCCCTAGAGCTGAAAGGCACAACGTGCAGGCTTCTTTGCAAAGGGCGAGTTGGGCCCCAAAGCATCTTGCTTCCAGCTCTTTCGGAAGCTAAGAAACAACTCGCTCTGCACAGTGCTCTTACAGCCTACCGGGAACATCTCTTACAAAGGCCTGTGAAACGCAGTTTCTTTGCAGGCCTGATCTGGCTGAAGTAGAACTTCTGCTCTGCGTTTGTTACATTGCCCTAAGCTGAAAGGCAAAACGTGCAGGCTTCTTTCCAAAGGGCGAGTTGGGCCCCAAAGCATCTTGCTTCCAGCTCTTTGGGAAGCTAAGAAACAACTTGCTCTGCACAGTGCTCTTACAGCCTACCGGGAACATCTCTTACAAAGGCCTGTGAAACGCAGTTTCTTTGCAGGCCTGATCTGGCTGAAGTAGAACTTCTCCTCTCGGTGTGCTACATTGCCTAGAGCTGAAAGTCACAACGTGCAGGCTTCTTTCCAAAGGGCGAGTTGGACCCCAAAGCATCTTGCTTCCATCTCTTTGGGAAGCTAAGAAACAACTCGCTCTGCACAGTGCTCTTACAGCCCACCGGGAACATCTCTTACAAAGGCCTGTGAAACGCAGTTTCTTTGCAGGCCTGATCTGGCTGAAGTAGAACTTCTGCTCTGCGTGTGTTACATTGCCCTAAGCTGAAAGGCAAAACGTGCAGGCTTCTTTCCAAAGGGCGAGTTGGGCCCCAAAGCATCTTGCTTCCAGCTCTTTGGGAAGCTAAGAAACAACTCGCTCTGCACAGTGCTCTCACAGCCTACCGGGAACATCTCTTACAAAGGCCTGTGAAACGCAGTTTCTTTGCAGGCCTGATCTGGCTGACGTAGAACTTCTGCTCTGGGTGAGCTCCATTGCCCTAGAGCTGTAATGCACAACGTGCAGGCTTCTTTCAAATGAGCGAGCTGGGCACTAAAGCATCTTGCTTCCAGCTCTTTGGGAAGCTAAGGAACAACTCGCTCTGCACAGTGCTCTTACAGCCTACCGGGAACATCTCTTACAAAGGCCTATGAAATGCAGTTTCTTTGCAGGCCTGATCTGGCTGAAGTAGAACTTCTGCTCTGGGTGAGCTACATTGCCCTAGAGCTGAAAGGCACAACGTGCAGGCTTCTTTCCAAAGGGCGAGTTGGGCCCCAAAGCATCTTGCTTCCGTCTCTTTGGGAAGCTAAGATACAACTCACTCTGCACAGTGCTCTTACAGCCTACCGGGAACATCTCTTACAAAGGACTGTGATACGCAGTTTCTCTGCAGGCCTGATCTGGCTGAAGTAGAACTTCTGCTCTGGGTGTGCTACATTGCCCTGCAGCTCAAAGGCACAACGTGCAGGCTTCTTTCCAAAAGGCGAGTTCGGCCCCAAAGCATCTTGCTTCCAGCTCTTTGGGAAGCTAAGAAACAACTCGCTCTGCACAGTGCTCTTACAACCTACCGGGAACATCTCTTACAAAGGCCTGTGAAACGCAGTTTCTTTGCAGGCCTGATCTGGCTGAAGTAGAACTTCTGCTCAGGGTGAGCTCCATTGCCCTAGAGCTGAAAGGCACAACATGCAGGCTTCTTTCCAAAGGGCGAGTTGGGCCCCAAAGCATCTTAGCTTCCAGCTCTTTGGGAAGCGAAGAAACAACTCGCTCTGCACAGTGCTCTTAGTGCCTACCGGGAACATCTCTTACAAAGGCCTGTGAAATGCAGTTTCTTTGCAGGCCTGATGTGGCTGAAGTAGAAAATCTGCTCAGCTTGTGCTACAATGCCCTAGAGCTGAAAGGCACAACATGCAGGCTTCTTTCCAAAGGCCGATTTGGGCCCCAAAGCATCTTGCTTCCAGCTCTTTGGGAAGCTAAGAAACAACTCGCTCTGCACAGTGCTCTTACAGCCTACCGGGAACATCTCTTACAAAGGCCGGCGAAACGCAGTTTCTTTGCAGGTCTGATCTGGCTGAAGTAGAACTTCTGCTCTCGGTGTGCTACATTGCCTAGAGCTGAAAGGCGCAACGTGCAGGCTTCTTTCCAAAGGGCGAGTTTGGCCCCAAAGCATCTTGCTTCCAGCTCTTTTTGAAGCTAAGAAACAACTCGCTCTCCACAGTGCTCTTACTGCCTACCAGGAACATCGCTTACAAAGGCCTGTGAAACGCAGTTTCTTTGCAGGCCTGATCTGGCTGAAGTAGAACATATGCTCAGCTTGTGCTACAATGCCCTAGAGCTGAATGGCACAACGTGCAGGCTTCTTTCCAAAGGGCGATTTGGGCCCCAAAGCATCTTGCTTCCAGCTCTGTGGGAAGCTAAGAAACAACTCGCTCTGCACACTGCACTTACAGCCTACTGGGAACATCTCTTACACAGGCCTGTGAAACGCAGTTTCTTTGCAGGCCTGATCTGGCTGAAGTAGAACTTCTGCTCTGGGTGAGCTCCATTGCCCTAGAGCTGAAAGGCACAACGTACAGGCTTCTTTCCAAAGGGCGAGTTGGGACCCAAAGCATCTTGCTTCCAGGTCTTTGGGAAGCTAAGGAACAACTCGCTCTGCACAGTGCTCTTACAGCCTACCGGGAACATCTCTTACAAAGGCCTATGAAATGCAGTTTCTTTGCAGGCCTGATCTGGCTGAAGTAGAACTTCTGCTCTGGGTGAGCTCCATTGCCATAGAGCTGAAAGGCTCAAGGTACAGGCTTGTTTCCAAAGGGCGAGTTGGGACCCAAAGCATCTTGCTTACAGCTCTTTCGGAAGCTAAGAAACAACTCGCTCTGCACAGTGCTCTTACAGCCTACCGGGAGCATCTCTTACAAAGGGCTGTGAAACGCAGTTTCTTTGCAGGCCTGATCTGGCTGAAGTAGAACTTCTGCTCTGGGTGTGCTACATTGCCCTGCAGCTCAAAGGCACAACGTGCAGGCTTCTTTCCAAAAGGCGAGTTCGGCCCCAAAGCATCTTGCTTCCAGCTCTTTGGGAAGCTAAGAAACAACTCGCTCTGCACAGTGCTCTCACAGCCTACCGGGAACATCTCTTACAAAGGCCTGTGAAACGCAGTTTCTTTGCAGGCCTGATCTGGCTGACGTAGAACTTCTGCTCTGGGTGAGCTCCATTGCCCTAGAGCTGTAACGCACAACGTGCAGGCTTCTTTCAAATGAGCGAGCTGGGCACTAAAGCATCTTGCTTCCAGCTCTTTGGGAAGCTAAGGAACAACTCGCTCTGCACAGTGCTCTTACAGCCTACCGGGAACATCTCTTACAAAGGCCTATGAAATGCAGTTTCTTTGCAGGCCTGATCTGGCTGAAGTAGAACTTCTGCTCTGGGTGTGCTACATTGCCCTAGAGCTGAAAGGCACAACGTGCAGGCTTCTTTGCAAAGGGCGAGTTGGGCCCCAAAGCATCTTGCTTCCAGCTCTTTGGGAAGCTAAGAAACAACTCACTCTGCACAGTGCTCTTACAGCCTACCGGGAACATCTCTTACAAAGGACTGTGATACGCAGTTTCTTTGCAGGCCTGATCTGGCTGAAGTAGAACTTCTGCTCTGGGTGTGCTACATTGCCCTGCAGCTCAAAGGCACAACGTGCAGGCTTCTTTCCAAAAGGCGAGTTCGGCCCCAAAGCATCTTGCTTCCAGCTCTTTGGGAAGCTAAGAAACAACTCGCTCTGCACAGTGCTCTTACAACCTACCGGGAAAATCTCTTACAAAGGCCTGTGAAACGCAGTTTCTTTGCAGGCCTGATCTGGCTGAAGTAGAACTTCTGCTCAGGGTGAGCTCCATTGCCCTAGAGCTGAAAGGCACAACATGCAGGCTTCTTTCCAAAGGGCGAGTTGGGCCCCAAAGCATCTTAGTTCCAGCTCTTTGGGAAGCGAAGAAACAACTCGCTCTGCACAGTGCTCTTAGTGCCTACCGGGAACATCTCTTACAAAGGCCTGTGAAATGCAGTTTCTTTGCAGGCCTGATGTGGCTGAAGTAGAAAATCTGCTCAGCTTGTGCTACAATGCCCTAGAGCTGAAAGGCACAACATGCAGGCTTCTTTCCAAAGGCCGATTTGGGCCCCAAAGCATCTTGCTTCCAGCTCTTTGGGAAGCTAAGAAACAACTCGCTCTGCACAGTGCTCTTACAGCCTACCGGGAACATCTCTTACAAAGGCCGGCGAAACGCAGTTTCTTTGCATGTCTGATCTGGCTGAAGTAGAACTTCTGCTCTCGGTGTGCTACATTGCCTAGAGCTGAAAGGCGCAACGTGCAGGCTTCTTTCCAAAGGGCGAGTTTGGCCCCAAAGCATCTTGCTTCCAGCTCTTTTTGAAGCTAAGAAACAACTCGCTCTCCACAGTGCTCTTACTGCCTACCAGGAACATCTCTTACAAAGGCCTGTGAAACGCAGTTTCTTTGCAGGCCTGATCTGGCTGAAGTAGAACATATGCTCAGCTTGTGCTACAATGCCCTAGAGCTGAATGGCACAACGTGCAGGCTTCTTTCCAAAGGGCGATTTGGGCCCCAAAGCATCTTGCTTCCAGCTCTGTGGGAAGCTAAGAAACAACTCGCTCTGCACAGTGCTCTTACAGCCTACTGGGAACATCTCTTACGAAGGCCGGCGAAACGCAGTTTCTTTGCAGGCCTGATCTGGCTGAAGTGGAACTTCTGCTCTCGGTGTGCTCCATTGCCCTAGAGCTGAAAGGGACAATGTGCAGACTTCTTTCTAAAGGGCGAGTTGGGCCCCAAAGCATCTTGCTTCCAGCTCTTTGGGAAGCTAAGATACAACTCGCTCTGCTCAGTGCTCTTACAGCCTACCGGGAACATCTCTTACAAAGGCCTGTGAAACGCAGTTTCTTTGCAGGCCCCATCTGGCTGAAGTTGAACTTCTGCTCTGCGTGTGCTACATTGCCCTAGAGCTGAAAGGCACAACGTGCAGGCTTCTTTCCAAAGGGCGAATTGGGACCCAAAGCATCTTGCTTCCAGCTCTTTCGGAAGCTAAGAAACAACTCGCTCTGCACAGTGCTCTTACAGACTACCGGGAGCATCACTTACAAAGGCCTGTGAAACGCAGTTTCTTTGCAGGCCTGATCTGGCTGAAGTAGAACTTCTGCTCTGGGTGTGCTCCATTGCGCTGCAGCTGAAAGGCACAAGTGCAGGCTTCTTTCCAAAGGGCGAGTTGGGCCCCAAAGCATCTTGCTTCCAGCTCTTTGGGAAGCTAAGAAACAACTCGCTCTGCACAGTGCTCTTACAGCCTACCGGCAAAATCTCTTACAAAGGCCTGTGAAACGCAGTTTCTTTGCAGGCCTGATCTGGCTGAAGTAGAACTTCTCCTCGGCGTGTGCTACATTGCCCTAGAGCTGAAACGCACAACGTGCAGGCTTCTTTCAAAAGAGCGAGCTGGGCACTAAAGCATCTTGCTTCCAGCTCTTTGGGAAGCTAAGAAACAACTCGCTCTGCACAGTGCTCTTACAGCCTACCGGGAATATCTCTTACAAAGGCCTGTGAAATGCAGTTTCTTTGCAGACCTGATCTGGCTGAAGTAGAACTTCTGCTCTGGGTGAGCTCCATTGCCCTAGAGCTGAAAGGCGCAATGTACAGGCTTCTTTGCAACTGGCGAGTTGGGCCCCAAAGCATCTTGCTTCCAGCTCTTTGGGAAGCTAAGAAACAACTCGCTCTGCACAGTGCTCTTACAGCCTACCGGCAACATCTCTTACAAAGGCCTGTGAAACGCAGTTTTTTGCAGGCCTGATGTGGCTGAAGTAGAACTTCTGCTCTGGGTGTGCTACATTGCCCTAGAGCTGAAAGGCACAACGGTCAGGGTCTTTCCAAAGGGCGAGTTGGGCCCCAAAGCATCTTGCTTGCAGCTCTTTGGGAAGCTAAGAAACATCTCGCTCTGCACAGTGCTCTAACAGCCTACCGGGAACATCTCTTACAAAGGCCTGTTAAACGCAGTTTCTTTACAGGCCTGACCTAGCTGAAGTAGAACTTCTGCTCGGGGTGTGCTACATTGCCCTTGAGCTGAAAGGCACAACGTGCAGCCTTTTCTCCAAAGGGCGAGTTGGGCCCGAAACCATCTTGCTTCCAGCTCTTTGGGAAGCTAAGGAACAACTCGCTCTGCACAGTGCTCTTACAGCCTACCGGGAACATCTCTTACAAAGCTCTGTGAAACGCAGTTTCTTTGCAGGCCTCATCTGGCTGAAGTAGAACATGTGCTCTGCGTGCGCTACATTACCCTAGAGCTGAAAGGCACAACGTGCAGGCTTCTTTCCAAAGGGCGAGTTGGGCCCCAAAGCATCTTGCTTCCAGCTCTTTGGGTAGCTAAGAAACAACTCGCTCTGCACCGTGCTCTTACAGCCTACCGAGAACATCTCTTACAAAGGCCTGTGAAACGCAGTTTTTTTGCAGGCCTGATCTGGCTGAAGTAGAACTTCTGCTCTGGGTGAGCTCCATTGCCCTAGAGCTGAAAGACCCAACGTGCAGGCTTCTTTCCAAAGGCCGAGTTGGGCCCAATACCATCTTGCTTCCAGCTCTTTGGGAAGCTAAGAAACAACTCGCTCTGCACAGTGCTCTTACAGCCTACCGGGAACATCTCTTACAAAGGCCTGTGAAACGCAGTTTCTTTGCAGGCCTGATCTGGCTGAAGTAGAACTTCTCCTCGGCGTGTGCTACATTGCCCTAGAGCTGAAACGCACAACGTGCAGGCTTCTTTCCAAAGAGCGAGCTGGGCCCTAAAGCATCTTGCTTCCAGCTCTTTGGGATGCAAAGAAACAGCTCGCTCTGCACAGTGCACTTACAGCCTACTGGGAACATCTCTTACACAGGCCTGTGAAACGCAGTTTCTTTGCAGGCCTGATCTGGCTGAAGTAGAACTTCTGCTCTGGGTGAGCTCCATTGCCCTAGAGCTGAAAGGCACAACGTACAGGCTTCTTTCCAAAGGGCGAGTTGGGACCCAAAGCATCTTGCTTCCAGTTCTTTGGGAAGCTAAGAAACAACTCGCTCTGCACAGTGCTCTTACAGCCTACCGGGAACATCTCTTACAAAGGCCTGTGAAACGCAGTTTCTTTGCAGGCCTGATCTGGCTGAAGTAGAACTTCTGCTCTTGGTGTGCTACATTGCCTAGAGCTGAAAGGCACAACGTGCAGGCTTCTTTCCAAAGGGCGAGTTGGGCCCCAAAGCATCTTGCTTCCATCTTTGGGAAGCTAAGAAACAACTCGCTCTGCACAGTGCTTTTACAGCCTACCGGGAACATCTCTTACAAAGGCCTGTGAAACGCAGTTTCTTTGCAGGCCTGATCTGGCTGAAGTAGAACTTCTGCTCTGGGTGTGCTACATTGCCCTTCAGCTGAAAGGCACAAGGTGCAGGCTTCTTTCCAAAGGACGAGTTGGGCCCCAAAGCATCTTGCTTCCAGCTCTTTGGGAAGCTAAGAAACAACTCGCTCTGCACAGTGCTCTTACACCCTACCGCGAAGATTTCTTACAAAGGCCTGCGAAACGCAGTTTCTTTGCAGGCCTGATCTCCCTGAAGTAGAACTTCTGCTCTGGGTGAGCTCCATTGCCCTAGAGCTGTAACGCACAACGTGCGGGTTCTTTCAAATGAGCGAGCTGGGCACTAAAGCATCTTGCTTCCAGCTCTTTGGGAAGCTAAGGAACAACTCGCTCTGCACAGTGCTCTTACAGCCTACCGGGAACATCTCTTACAAAGGCCTATGAAATGCAGTTTCTTTGCAGGCATGATCTGGCTGAAGTAGAACTTCTGCTCTGGGTGAGCTACATTGCCCTAGAGCTGAAAGGCACAACGTGCAGGCTTCTTTGCAAAGGGCGAGTTGGGCCCCAAAGCACCTTGCTTCCAGCTCTTTCGGAAGCTAAGAAACAACTCGCTCTGCACAGTGCTCTTACAGCCTACCGGGAACATCTCTTACAAAGGCCTGTGAAACGCAGTTTCTTTGCAGGCCTGATCTGGCTGAAGTAGAACTTCTGCTCTGCGTGTGTTACATTGCCCTAAGCTGAAAGGCAAAACGTGCAGGCTTCTTTCCAAAGGGCGAGTTGGGCCCCAAAGCATCTTGCTTCCAGCTCTTTGGGAAGCTAAGAAACAACTCGCTCTGCACAGTGCTCTTACAGCCTACCGGGAACATCTCTTACAAAGGCCTGTGAAACGCAGTTTCTTTGCAGGCCTGATCTGGCTGAAGTAGAACTTCTGCTCTCGGTGTGCTACATTGACTAGAGCTGAAAGTCACAACGTGCAGGCTTCTTTCCAAAGGGCGAGTTGGACCCCAAAGCATCTTGCTTCCATCTCTTTGGGAAGCTAAGAAACAACTCGCTCTGCACAGTGCTCTTACAGCCTACCGGGAACATCTCTTACAAAGGCCTGTGAAACGCAGTTTCTTTGCAGGCCTGATCTGGCTGAAGTAGAACTTCTGCTCTGCGTGTGTTACATTGCCCTAAGCTGAAAGGCAAAACGTGCAGGCTTCTTTCCAAAGGGCGAGTTGGGCCCCAAAGCATCTTGCTTCCAGCTCTTTGGGAAGCTAAGAAACAACTCGCTCTGCACAGTGCTCTCACAGCCTACCGGGAACATCTCTTACAAAGGCCTGTGAAACGCAGTTTCTTTGCAGGCCTGATCTGGCTGACGTAGAACTTCTGCTCTGGGTGAGCTCCATTGCCCTAGAGCTCTAACGCACAACGTGCAGGCTTCTTTCAAATGAGCGAGCTGGGCACTAAAGCATCTTGCTTCCAGCTCTTTGGGAAGCTAAGGAACAACTCGCTCTGCACAGTGCTCTTACAGCCTACTGGGAACATCTCTTACAAAGGCCTATGAAATGCAGTTTCTTTGCAGGCCTGATCTGGCTGAAGTAGAACTTCTGCTCTGGGTGAGCTACATTGCCCTAGAGCTGAAAGGCACAACGTGCAGGCTTCTTTGCAAAGGGCGAGTTGGGCCCCAAAGCATCTTGCTTCCATCTCTTTGGGAAGCTAAGAAACAACTCACTCTGCACAGTGCTCTTACAGCCTACCGGGAACATCTCTTACAAAGGACTGTGATACGCAGTTTCTTTGCAGGCCTGATCTGGCTGAAGTAGAACTTCTGCTCTGGGTGTGCTACATTGCCCTGCAGCTCAAAGGCACAACGTGCAGGCTTCTTTCCAAAGGGCGAGTTCGGCCCCAAAGCATCTTGCTTCCAGCTCTTTGGGAAGCTAAGAAACAACTCGCTCTGCACAGTGCTCTTACAGCCTACCGGGAACATCTCTTACAAAGGCCTGTGAAACGCAGTTTCTTTGCAGGCCTCATCTGGCTGAAGTAGAACTTCTGCTCAGGGTGAGCTCCATTGCCCTAGAGCTGAAAGGCACAACATGCAGGCTTCTTTCCAAAGGGCGAGTTGGGCCCCAAAGCATCTTAGTTCCAGCTCTTTGGGATGCTAAGAAACAGCTCGCTCTGCACAGTGCACTTACAGCCTACCGGGAAAATCTCTTACACAGGCCTGTGAAACGCAGTTTCTTTGCAGGCCTGATCTGGCTGAAGTAGAACTTCTGCTCTGGGTGAGCTCCATTGCCCTAGAGCTGTAACGCACAACGTGCAGGCTTCTTTCAAATGAGCGAGCTGGGCACTAAAGCATCTTGCTTCCAGCTCTTTGGGAAGCTAAGGAACAACTCGCTCTGCACAGTGCTCTTACAGCCTACCGGGAACATCTCTTACAAAGGCCTATGAAATGCAGTTTCTTTGCAGGCCTGATCTGGCTGAAGTAGAACTTCTGCTCTGGGTGAGCTACATTGCCCTAGAGCTGAAAGGCACAACGTGCAGGCTACTTGGCAAAGGGCGAGTTGGGCCCCAAAGCATCTTGCTTCCATCTCTTTGGGAAGCTAAGAAACAACTCGCTCTGCACAGTGCTCTTACAGCCTACCGGGAACATCTCTTACAAAGGACTGTGATACGCAGTTTCTTTGCAGGCCTGATCTGGCTGAAGTAGAACTTCTGCTCTGGGTGTGCTACATTGCCCTGCAGCTCAAAGGCACAACGTGCAGGCTTCTTTCCAAAGGGCGAGTTCGGCCCCAAAGCATCTTGCTTCCAGCTCTTTGGGAAGCTAAGAAACAACTCGCTCTGCACAGTGCTCTTACAGCCTACCGGGAACATCTCTTACAAAGGCCTGTGAAACGCAGTTTCTTTGCAGGCCTGATCTGGCTGAAGTAGAACTTCTGCTCAGGGTGAGCTACATTGCCCTAGAGCTGAAAGGCACAACGTGCAGGCTTCTTTGCAAAGGGCGTGTTGGGCCCCTAAGCATCTTGCTTCCAGCTCTTTTGGAAGCTAAGAAACAACTCGCTCTGCACAGTGCTCTTACAGCCTACCGGGAACATCTCTTACAAAGGCCTGTGAAACGCAGTTTCTTTGCAGGCCTGATGTGGCTGAAGTAGAACTTCTGCTCTGCGTGTGCTACCTTGCCCTAGAGCTGAAAGGCACAACGTGCAGGCTTCTTTCCAAAGTGCGAGTTGGGCCCCAAAGCATCTTGCTTCTAGCTCTTTGGGAAGCTAAGAAACAACTCGCTCTGCACAGTGCTCTTACAGCCTACCGGGAACATCTCTTACACAGGCCTGTGAAACACAGTATCTTTGCAGGCCTGATCTGGCTGAAGTAGAACTTCTGCTCTGGGTGAGCTCCATTGCCCTAGAGCTGAAAGGCACAACGTGCAGGCTTCTTTCCAAAGGGCGAGTTGGGCCCCAAAGCATCTTGCTTCCATCTCTTTGGGAAGCTAAGAAACAACTCGCTCTGCACAGTGCTCTTACAGCCTACCGGGAACATCTCTTACGAAGGCCTGTGAAACGCAGTTTCTTTGCAGGCCTGATCTGGCTGAAGTAGAACTTCTGCTCTGGGTGTGCTACATTGCCCTTCAGCTGAAAGGCACAAGGTGCAGGCTTCTTTCCAAAGGACGAGTTGGGCCCCAAAGCATCTTGCTGCCAGCTCTTTGGGAAGCTAAGAAACAACTCGCTCTGCACAGTGCTCTTACAGCCTACCGGGAACATCTCTTACAAAGGCCTGCGAAACGCAGTTTCTTTGCAGGCCTGATCTGCCTGAAGTAGAACTTCTGCTCTGGGTGAGCTCCATTGCCCTAGAGCTGAAAGGCACAACATGCAGGCTTCCTTCCAAAGGGCGAGTTGGGCCCCAAAGCATCTTGCTTCCAGCTCTTTGGGATGCTAAGAAACAGCTCGCTCTGCACAGTGCTCTTACAGCCTACTGGGAACATCTCTTACAGAGGCCTGTGAAAAGCAGTTTCTTTACAGGCCTGATCTGGCTGACGTAGAACTTCTGCTCTGGGTGAGCTCCATTGCCCTAGAGCTGTAACGCACAACGTGCAGGCTTCTTTCAAAAGAGCGAGCTGGGCACTAAAGCATCTTGCTTCCAGCTCTTTGGGAAGCTAAGGAACAACTCGCTCTGCACAGTGCTCTTACAGCCTAACGGGAACATCTCTTACAAAGGCCTATGATATGCAGTTTCTTTGCAGGCATGATCTGGCTGAAGTAGAACTTCTGCTCTGGGTGAGCTACATTGCCCTAGAGCTGAAAGGCACAACGTGCAGGCTTCTTTGCAAAGGGCGAGTTGGGCCCCAAAGCATCTTGCTTCCAGCTCTTTCGGAAGCTAAGAAACAACTCGCTCTGCACAGTGCTCTTACAGCCTACCGGGAACATCTCTTACAAAGGCCTGTGAAACGCAGTTTCTTTGCAGGCCTGATCTGGCTGAAGTAGAACTTCTGCTCTGCGTGTGTTACATTGCCCTAGAGCTGAAAGGCAAAACGTGCAGGCTTCTTTCCAAAGGGCGAGTTGGGCCCCAAAGCATCTTGCTTCCAGCTCTTTGGGAAGCTAAGAAACAACTCGCTCTGCACAGTGCTCTTACAGCCTACCGGGAACATCTCTTACAAAGGCCTGTGAAACGCAGTTTCTTTGCAGGCCTGATCTGGCTGAAGTAGAACTTCTGCTCTCGGTGTGCTACATTGCCTAGAGCTGAAAGGCACAACGTGCAGGCTTCTTTCCAAAGGGCGAGTTGGACCCCAAAGCATCTTGCTTCCATCTCTTTGGGAAGCTAAGAAACAACTCGCTCTGCACAGTGCTCTTACAGCCTACCGGGAACATCTCTTACAAAGGACTGTGAAACGCAGTTTCTTTGCAGGCCTGATCTGGCTGAAGTAGAACTTCTGCTCTGGGTGTGCTACATTGCCCTGCAGCTCAAAGGCACAACGTGCAGGCTTCTTTCCAAAGGGCGAGTTCGGCCCCAAAGCATCTTTCTTCCAGCTCTTTGGGAAGCTAAGAAACAACTCGCTTTGCACAGTGCTCTTACAGCCTACCGGGAACATCTCTTACAAAGGCCAGCGAAACGCAGTTTCTTTGCATGCCTGATCTGGCTGAAGTAGAACTTCTGCTCTCAGTGTGCTACATTGCCTAGAGCTGAAAGGCGCAACGTGCAGGCTTCTTTCCAAAGGGCGAGTTGGGCCCCAAAGCATCTTGCTTCCAGCTCTTTTTGAAGCTAAGAAACAACTCGCTCTCCACAGTGCTCTTACTGCCTACCAGGAACATCTCTTACAAAATCCTGTGAAACGCAGTTTCTTTGCAGGCCTGATCTGGCTGAAGTAGAACATATGCTCAGCTTGTGCTACAATGCCCTAGAGCTGAATGGCACAACGTGCAGGCTTCTTTCCAAAGGGCGATTTGGGCCCCAAAGCATCTTGCTTCCAGCTCTTTGGGAAGCTAAGAAACAACTCGCTCTGCACAGTGCTCTTACAGCCTACTGGGAACATCTCTTACGAAGGCCGGCGAAACGCAGTTTCTTTGCAGGCCTGATCTGGCTGAAGTGGAACTTCTGCTCTCGGTGTGCTCCATTGCCCTAGAGCTGAAAGGGACAATGTGCAGACTTCTTTCTAAAGGGCGAGTTGGGCCCCAAAGCATCTTGCTTCCAGCTCTTTGGGAAGCTAAGATACAACTCGCTCTGCACAGTGCTCTTACAGCCTACCGGGAACATCTCTTACAAAGGCCTGTGAAACGCAGTTTCTTTGCAGGCCTGATCTGGCTGAAGTATAACATATGCTCAGCTTGTGCTGCAATGCCCTAGAGCTGAAAGGCACAACAAGCAGGCTTCTTTCCAAAGGGCGAGTTGGGCCCCAAAGCATCTTGCTTCCAGCTCTTTGGGAAGCTAAGAAACAACTCGCTCTGCACAGTGCTCTTACAGCCTACCGGGAACATCTCTTACAAAGGCCTGTGAAACGCAGTTTCTTTGCAGTCCTGATCTGGCTGAAGTTGAACTTCTGCTCTGGGTGAGCTCCATTGCCCTAGAGCTGAAAGGCACAACATGCAGGCTTCTTTCCAAAGGGCGAGTTGGGCCCCAAACCATCTTGCTTCCAGCTCTTTGGGAAGCTATAAAACAGCTCGCTCTGCACAGTGCTCTTACTGCCTACCGGGAACATCTCTTACAAAGGCCTGTGAAACGCACTTTCTTTGCAGGCCTGATCTGGCTGAAGTACAACTTCTCCTCGGCGTGTGCTACATTGCCCTAGAGCCCAAACGCACAATGTGCAGGCTTCCTTCAAAAGAGTGAGCTGGGCCCTAAATCATCTTGCTTCCCGCTCTTTGGGAAGATAAGAAACAACTCGCTCTGCACAGTGCTCTTACAGCCTACCGGGAACATCTCTTACAAAGGCCTGTGAAACGCAGTTTCTTTTCAGGCCTGATCTGGCTGAAGTAGTACTTCTGCTCTGGGTGAGCTCCAGTGGCCTAGAGATGAAAGGCACAACATGCAGGCTTCTTTCCAAAGGGCGAGTCTGGCCCCAAACCATTTTGCTTCCAGCTCTTTGGGAAGCTAAGAAACAGGTCGCTCTGCACAGTGCTCTTACAACCTACCGGGAACATCTCTTACAAAGTTCTGTGAAACGCAGTTCCTTTGCAGGCCTCATCTGGCTGAAGTAGAACATGTGCTCTGCATGTGCTACATTACCCTAGAGCTGAAAGGCACAACGTGCAGGCTTCTTTCCAAAGGGCGAGTTGGGCCCCAAAGCATCTTGCTTCCAGCACTTTGGGAAGCTAAGAAACAACTCGCTCTGCACAGTGCTCTTACAGCCTACCGGGAACATCTCTTACGAAGGCCAGCGAAACGCAGTTTCTTTGCAGGCCTGATCTGGCTGAAGTAGAACTTCTGCTCTCGGTGTGCTCCATTGCCCTAGAGCTGAAAGGGACAATGTGCAGACTTCTTTCTAAAGGGCGAGTTGGGCCCCAAAGCATCTTGCTTCCAGCTCTTTGGGAAGCTAAGATACAACTCGCTCTGCTCAGTGCTCTTACAGCCTACCGGGAACATCTCTTACAAAGGCCTGTGAAACGCAGTTTCTTTGCAGGCCCCATCTGGCTGAAGTTGAACTTCTGCTCTGCGTGTGCTACATTTCCCTAGAGCTGGAAGGCACAACGTGCAGGCTTCTTTCCAAAGGGCGAGTTGGGCCCCAAAGCATCTTGCTTCCATCTCTTTGGGAAGCTAAGAAACAACTCGCCCTGCACAGTGCTCTTACAGCCTACCGGGAACATCTCTTACAAAGGCCTGTGAAACGCAGTTTCTTTGCAGGCCTGATCTGGCTGAAGTAGAACATCTGCTCAGCTTGTGCTGCAATGCCCTAGAGCTGAAAGGCACAACAAGCAGGCTTCTTTCCAAAGGGCGAGTTGGGCCCGAAAGCATCTTGCTTCCAGCTCTTTGGGAAGCTAAGAAACAACTCGCTCTGCACAGTGCTCTTACAGCCTACCGGGAACATCTCTTACAAAGGCCTGTGAAACGCAGTTTCTTTGCAGGCCTGATCTGGCTGAAGTAGAACTTCTGCTCTCGGTGTGCTACATTGCCTAGAGCTGAAAGGCACAACGTGCAGGCTTCTTTCCAAAGGGCGAGTTGGACCCCAAAGCATCTTGCTTCCATCTCTTTGGGAAGCTAAGAAACAACTCGCTCTGCACAGTGCTCTTACAGCCTACCGGGAACATCTCTTACAAAGGACTGTGAAACGCAGTTTCTTTGCAGGCCTGATCTGGCTGAAGTAGAACTTCTGCTCTGGGTGTGCTACATTGCCCTGCAGCTCAAAGGCACAACGTGCAGGCTTCTTTCCAAAGGGCGAGTTCGGCCCCAAAGCATCTTTCTTCCAGCTCTTTGGGAAGCTAAGAAACAACTCGCTTTGCACAGTGCTCTTACAGCCTACCGGGAACATCTCTTACAAAGGCCAGCGAAACGCAGTTTCTTTGCATGCCTGATCTGGCTGAAGTAGAACTTCTGCTCTCAGTGTGCTACATTGCCTAGAGCTGAAAGGCGCAACGTGCAGGCTTCTTTCCAAAGGGCGAGTTGGGCCCCAAAGCATCTTGCTTCCAGCTCTTTTTGAAGCTAAGAAACAACTCGCTCTCCACAGTGCTCTTACTGCCTACCAGGAACATCTCTTACAAAATCCTGTGAAACGCAGTTTCTTTGCAGGCCTGATCTGGCTGAAGTAGAACATATGCTCAGCTTGTGCTACAATGCCCTAGAGCTGAATGGCACAACGTGCAGGCTTCTTTCCAAAGGGCGATTTGGGCCCCAAAGCATCTTGCTTCCAGCTCTTTGGGAAGCTAAGAAACAACTCGCTCTGCACAGTGCTCTTACAGCCTACTGGGAACATCTCTTACGAAGGCCGGCGAAACGCAGTTTCTTTGCAGGCCTGATCTGGCTGAAGTGGAACTTCTGCTCTCGGTGTGCTCCATTGCCCTAGAGCTGAAAGGGACAATGTGCAGACTTCTTTCTAAAGGGCGAGTTGGGCCCCAAAGCATCTTGCTTCCAGCTCTTTGGGAAGCTAAGATACAACTCGCTCTGCACAGTGCTCTTACAGCCTACCGGGAACATCTCTTACAAAGGCCTGTGAAACGCAGTTTCTTTGCAGGCCTGATCTGGCTGAAGTATAACATATGCTCAGCTTGTGCTGCAATGCCCTAGAGCTGAAAGGCACAACAAGCAGGCTTCTTTCCAAAGGGCGAGTTGGGCCCCAAAGCATCTTGCTTCCAGCTCTTTGGGAAGCTAAGAAACAACTCGCTCTGCACAGTGCTCTTACAGCCTACCGGGAACATCTCTTACAAAGGCCTGTGAAACGCAGTTTCTTTGCAGTCCTGATCTGGCTGAAGTTGAACTTCTGCTCTGGGTGAGCTCCATTGCCCTAGAGCTGAAAGGCACAACATGCAGGCTTCTTTCCAAAGGGCGAGTTGGGCCCCAAACCATCTTGCTTCCAGCTCTTTGGGAAGCTATAAAACAGCTCGCTCTGCACAGTGCTCTTACTGCCTACCGGGAACATCTCTTACAAAGGCCTGTGAAACGCACTTTCTTTGCAGGCCTGATCTGGCTGAAGTACAACTTCTCCTCGGCGTGTGCTACATTGCCCTAGAGCCCAAACGCACAACGTGCAGGCTTCCTTCAAAAGAGTGAGCTGGGCCCTAAATCATCTTGCTTCCCGCTCTTTGGGAAGATAAGAAACAACTCGCTCTGCACAGTGCTCTTACAGCCTACCGGGAACATCTCTTACAAAGGCCTGTGAAACGCAGTTTCTTTTCAGGCCTGATCTGGCTGAAGTAGTACTTCTGCTCTGGGTGAGCTCCAGTGGCCTAGAGATGAAAGGCACAACATGCAGGCTTCTTTCCAAAGGGCGAGTCTGGCCCCAAACCATTTTGCTTCCAGCTCTTTGGGAAGCTAAGAAACAGGTCGCTCTGCACAGTGCTCTTACAACCTACCGGGAACATCTCTTACAAAGTTCTGTGAAACGCAGTTCCTTTGCAGGCCTCATCTGGCTGAAGTAGAACATGTGCTCTGCATGTGCTACATTACCCTAGAGCTGAAAGGCACAACGTGCAGGCTTCTTTCCAAAGGGCGAGTTGGGCCCCAAAGCATCTTGCTTCCAGCACTTTGGGAAGCTAAGAAACAACTCGCTCTGCACAGTGCTCTTACAGCCTACCGGGAACATCTCTTACGAAGGCCAGCGAAACGCAGTTTCTTTGCAGGCCTGATCTGGCTGAAGTAGAACTTCTGCTCTCGGTGTGCTCCATTGCCCTAGAGCTGAAAGGGACAATGTGCAGACTTCTTTCTAAAGGGCGAGTTGGGCCCCAAAGCATCTTGCTTCCAGCTCTTTGGGAAGCTAAGATACAACTCGCTCTGCACAGTGCTCTTACAGCCTACCGGGAACATCTCTTACAAAGGCCTGCGAAACGCAGTTTCTTTGCAGGCCTGATCTGCCTGAAGTAGAACTTCTGCTCTGGGTGAGCTCCATTGCCCTAGAGCTGAAAGGCACAACATGCAGGCTTCCTTCCAAAGGGCGAGTTGGGCCCCAAAGCATCTTGCTTCCAGCTCTTTGGGATGCTAAGAAACAGCTCGCTCTGCACAGTGCTCTTACAGCCTACTGGGAACATCTCTTACAGAGGCCTGTGAAAAGCAGTTTCTTTACAGGCCTGATCTGGCTGACGTAGAACTTCTGCTCTGGGTGAGCTCCATTGCCCTAGAGCTGTAACGCACAACGTGCAGGCTTCTTTCAAAAGAGCGAGCTGGGCACTAAAGCATCTTGCTTCCAGCTC
>NW_027228163.1:0-11659 GCF_037783145.1 Equus przewalskii
CCGGACTGTCCGCCACATGGTTCTGGCACGTCTGAGAGGTGGTTCCGGCATGCCCGGCAGGTCATCCCAGAGAGTCCTCCAAGTGGTTCTGGCATAACACGCAGGTGATTTTGGCGTGTCTGGCAGGTTGTTCCGTTGTGCTTGGCAGGTGGTTCAGGCTTGGCCGGCAGGTGGTTCCAGACTGTCCAGGACGTGTTTCCAGCTTCTCCGGCAGGTGGTTCTGGTACGTCTGAGAGGTGGTTCCGCCATGGCTGGCAGGTGATTCCGGACCGTCCCCCAGGTGGTTCTGGCATAGCCAGCAGTTGATATTGGCCTGTCCGGCAGGTGGTTCCAGCGAGTCGAACAGGTGGCTCCGGCGTGCTCGGCAGGTGGTTGCGGTCTGTCCGGTAGGTGATTCCGGCGTGTCCGGCACGTGCTTCCGCCACGTCTGAGAGGTGGTTCAGGCATGCGCGTCAGGTGATTGCGGAGTGTCCGCCAGGTGGTTCTGGCGTACCCGGCAGGTGATTTTGGCGTGTCCGGCAGGTGCTTCTGGCGAGTCGAGCAGGTGGCTCCGGCATGCTCGGCAGGTGCTTCCGGCGTCTCCGGCACGTGGTTCTGCTGTGTCTGAGAGCTGGTTCCGGCATGTCCAGCAGATGATTACGGAGTGTCCGCCAAGTGGTTCTGGCATACCCGGCTGGTGATTTGGGCATGTCAGGTAGGTGGTTCCGGCGAGTCGAGCAGGTGGCTCCGGCGTGCTCGACAGGTTGTTCAGACGGTTCTGCTAGGTGTTTTCCGCTGTTCGGGGTGTGGTTCCAGCATCTCATGCACATGGTTCTGGCACGTCTGAGAAGTGGTTCCGGCCGGCCCGACAGGTGTTTCCACAGTGTCCGCCAAGTGGTACTGGCGTAGTTGGCAGGTGATTTTGGCATGACCGGCAGGTGGTTCCAGCAAGCCCGGCAGGTGATTCCGAAGTGCTCCCCAACTGGTTGTGGCGTAGCCGGCAGGTGATTTTTGCGTGTCCGGCAGGTGGTTCTGGCGAGTCGAGCAGATGGTTCCGGCGTGCTCAGCAGGTGCTTCCGGGGTCATTGGCACGTGGTTCTGGCATATCTGAGAGGTGGTTCCGGCATGCCCGGCAGGTGATTCCGGAGTGTTCGCCAAGTGTTTCCGGCGTAGCCGGCAGGTGATTTTGCATGTCCAGCGGTCGTTCCGGCGGGTCGAGCCGGTGGTTCCGGCGTGTCCGGCAGGTGGTTCCGGTCTGTCCGGCAGGTGGTTCTGTGGTGTCCGGCACGAGGTTCAGTCTGAGAGGCTGTGCCGGCATGCCCCTCACGTGATTCCGGCTTGTCCCCGAAGTGGTGCTGGTGTAGCGGGCAGGTGATTTTTGCGTGTCCGGCAGGTGGTTCAGGCGAGTTGAGAAGGTGGTTGCGACGTGCTCAGCAGGTGCTTCCGGCGTCTCCGGCACGTGTTTCTGGCACATCTGACTGGTGGTTCCGGCATGCCCAAAAGTTGATTCTGGTCTGTCCGGTAGGTGGTTCCGGCGTGCACGGCACCTGGTTCTGGTACGTGTCAGAGGTGGTTGCGTATGCCCAACAGGTGATTCCGGACTGTCCGCCACGTGCTTCTGGCACGTCTGAGAGGTGGTTCCAACATGCCCGGCATGTCATTTCGGAGAGTCGCCCAAGTGGTTCTGGCGTAGCCCGCAGGTGATTTTGGCGTGTCCGGCAGGTGGTTCTGCCGTGCTCGGCAGGTGGTTCAGGCATGGCCGTCACGTGGTTCCAGTCTGTCCAGGACGTGTTTCCAGCTTCTCCGGCATGTGGTTCTGGTACGTCTCAGAGGTGGTTCCGCCATGGCTGGCAGCTGACCCCGGACTGTCCCCCAGGTGGTTCTGGCATAGCCAGCAGTTGATATTGGCCTGTCCGGCATGTGGTTCCAGCGAGTCGAAGAGGTGGCTCCGGCGTTCTTGGCAGGTGGTTCCGGTCTGTCCGGTAGGTGTTTCCGGCGTGTCTGGCACGTGCTTCCGGCACGTCTGAGAAGTCGTTCCGGCATGCGCGGCAGGTGATTCCGTAGTGTCCGCCAGGTGGTTCTGGCATACCCGGCAGGTGATTTTGTCGTGTCCGGCAGGTGTTTCTGGCGAGTCGAGCAGGTGGCTCCGGCATGCTCGGCAGGTGCTTCCGGCGTCTCCGGCACTTGGTTCTGGTGTGTCTGAGAGCTGGTTCCGGCATGTCCGGCAGATGATTCCGGAGTGTCCGCCAAGTGGTTCTGGCATACCCAGCAGGTGATTTTGGCGTGTCAGGGAGGTGGTACCGGTGAGTCGAGCAGGTGGTTCCGGCGTGCTCGGCAGGTGGTTCAGGCGGTTCTGGCAGGTGTTTTCCGTCTGTTCGGGGTGTGGTTCCAGCATCTCATGAACACGTTTCTGGCACGTCTGAGATGTGGTTCCAGCCGGCCCGACAGGTGTTTCCGCAGTGTCCGCCAAGCGGTTCTGGCGTAGTTGGCAGGTGATTTTGGCATGACCGGCAGGTGGTTCCAGCAAGCCTTGCAGGTGATTCCAAAGTGTTCACCAACTGGTTGTGGCGTAGCCGGCAGGTGATTTTTGCGTGATCGGCAGGTGGTTCTGGCGAGTCGAGCAGGTGGTTCCGGCGTGCTCGGCTGGTGCTTCCGGGGTCATTGGCACGGGGTTCTGGCATGTCTGAGAGGTGGTTCCTGCATGCCCGGCAAGTGATTCCGGAGTGTTCGCCAAGTGGTTCTGGCATACCCGGCTGGTGATTTCGGCATGTCAGGTAGGTGGTTCCGGCGAGTCGAGCAGGTGGCTCCGGCGTGCTCGACAGGTTGTTCAGACGGTTCTGCTAGGTGTTTTCCGCTGTTCGGGGTGTGGTTCCAGCATCTCATGCACATGGTTCTGGCACGTCTGAGATGTGGTTCCGGCCGGCCCGACAGGTGTTTCCACAGTGTCCGTCAAGTGGTTCTGGCATAGTCGGCAGGTGATTTTGGCATGTCCGGCAGGTGGTTCAGGCGAGTTGAGCAGGTGGTTGCGACGTGCTCGGCAGGTGCTTCCGGCGTCTCCGGCACGTGTTTCTGGCACATCTGACAGGTGGTTCCGGCATGCCCGAAAGGTGATTCCGGTCTGTCCGGTAGGTGGTTCCAGCCTGCACGGCATGTGGTTCTGGTACGTCTCAGAGGTGGTTGCGCATGCCCAAAAGGTGATTCCGGACTGTCCGCCACATGGTTCTGGCACGTCTGAGAGGTGGTTCCGGCATGCCCGGCAGGTCATCCCAGAGAGTCCTCCAGGTGGTTCTGGCATAACACGCAGGTGATTTTGGCGTGTCTGGCAGGTTGTTCCGTTGTGCTTGGCAGGTGGTTCAGGCTTGGCCGTCACGTGGTTCCAGACTGTCCAGGACGTGTTTCCAGCTTCTCCGGCAGGTGGTTCTGGTACGTCTGAGAGGTGGTTCCGCCATGGCTGGCAGGTGATTCCGGACCGTCCCCCAGGTGGTTCTGGCATAGCCAGCAGTTGATATTGGCCTGTCCGGCAGGTGGTTCCAGCGAGTCGAACAGGTGGCTCCGGCGTGCTCGGCAGGTGGTTCCGGTCTGTTCGGTAGGTGTTTGCGGCGTTTCTGGCACGTGCTTCCGGCATGCGCGGCAGGTGATACCGTAGTGTCCGCCAGGTGGTTCTGGCACCCCCGGCAGGTGATTTTGGCGTGTCTGGCAGGTGTTTCTGGCGAGTCGAGCAGGTGTCTCCGGCATGCTCGGCAGGTGCTTCCGGCGTCTCCAGCACTTGGTTCTGGTGTGTCTGAGAGCTGGTTCCGGCATGTCCGGCAGATGATTCCGGTGTGTCCGCCAAGTGGTTCTGGCATACCCAGCAGGTGATTTTGGCGTGTCAGGGAGGTGGTACCGGTGAGTCGAGCAAGTGGTTCCGGCGTGCTCGGCAGGTGGTTCAGGCGGTTCTGGCAGGTGGTATCCATCTGTTCGGGGTGTGGTTCCAGCATCTCATGAACACGTTTCTGGCACGTCTGAGATGTGGTTCCAGCCGGCCCGACAGGTGTTTCCGCAGTGTCCACCAAGCGGTTCTGGCGTAGTTGGCAGGTGATTTTGGCATGACCTGCAGGTGGTTCCAGCAAGCCTGGCAGGTGATTCCAAAGTGTTCACCAACTGGTTGTGGCGTAGCCGGGAGGTGATTTTTGCGTGATCGGCAGGTGGTTCTGGCGAGTCGAGCAGGTGGTTCCGGCGTGCTCGGCTGGTGCTTCCGGGGTCATTGGCACGGGGTTCTGGCATGTCTGAGAGGTGGTTCCTGCATGCCCGGCAAGTGATTCCGGAGTGTTCGCCAAGTGGTTCTGGCATAGTCGGCAGGTGATTTTGGCATGTCCGGCAGGTGGTTCAGGCGAGTTGAGCAGGTGGTTCCAACGTGCTTGGCAGGTGCTTCCGGCGTCTCCGGCACGTGTTTCTGGCACATCTGACAGGTGGTTCCGGCATGCCCGAAAGGTGATTCCGGTCTGTCCGGTAGGTGGTTCCAGCCTGCACGGCATGTGGTTCTGGTACGTCTCAGAGGTGGTTGCGCATGCCCAACAGGTGATTCCGGACTGTCCGCCACATGGTTCTGGCACGTCTGAGAGGTGGTTCCAGCATGCCCGGCAGGTCATCCCAGAGAGTCCTCCAAGTGGTTCTGGCATAACACGCAGGTGATTTTGGCGTGTCTGGCAGGTTGTTCCGTTGTGCTTGGCAGGTGGTTCAGGCTTGGCCGGCAGGTGGTTCCAGACTGTCCAGGACGTGTTTCCAGCTTCTCCGGCAGGTGGTTCTGGTACGTCTGAGAGGTGGTTCCGCCATGGCTGACAGGTGATTCCGGACCGTCCCCCAGGTGGTTCTGGCATAGCCAGCAGTTGATATTGGCCTCTCCGGCAGGTGGTTCCAGCGAGTCGAACAGGTGGCTCCGGCGTGCTCGGCAGGTGGTTCCGGTCTGTCCGGTAGGTGATTCCGGCGTGTCCGGCACGTGCTTCCGGCACGTCTGAGAGGTGGTTCCGGCATGCGCGACAGGTGATTTCGGAGTGTCCGCCAGGTGGTTCTGGCGTACCCGGCAGGTGATTTTGGCGTGTCCGGCAGGTGTTTCTGGCGAGTCGAGCAGGTGGCTCCGGCATGCTCGGCAGGTGCTTCCGGCGTCTCCGGCACGTGGTTCTGCTGTGTCTGAGAGCTGGTTCCGGCATGTCCGGCAGATGATTCCGGAGTGTCCGCCAAGTGGTTCTGGCATACCCGGCTGGTGATTTGGGCATGTCAGGTAGGTGGTTCCGGCGAATCGAGCAGGTGGCTCCGGCGTGCTCGGCAGGTTGTTCAGACGGGTCTGGCAGGTGTTTTCCGTCTGTTCGGGGTGTGGTTCCAGCATCTCATGCACATGGTTCTGGCACGTCTGAGATGTGGTTCCGGCCGGCCCGACAGGTGTTTCCACAGTGTCCCCCAAGTGGTACTGGCGTAGTTGGCAGGTGATTTTGGCATGACCGGCAGGTGGTTCCAGCAAGCCCGGCAGGTGATTCCGAAGTGTTCCCCAACTGGTTGTGGCGTAGCCGGCAGGTGATTTCTGCGTGTCCGTCAGGTGGTTCTGGCGAGTCGAGCAGGTGGTTCCGGCGTGCTCGGCAGGTGCTTCCGGGGTCATTGGCACGTGGTTCTGGCATATCTGAGAGGTGGTTCCGGCATGCCCGGCAGGTGATTCCGGAGTGTTCGCCAAGTGTTTCCGGCGTAGCCGGCAGGTGATTTTCCATGTCCAGCGGTCGTTCCGGCGGGTCAAGCCGGTGGTTCCGGCGTGTCCGGCAGGTGGTTCCGGTCTGTCCGGCAGGTGGTTCTGTGGTGTCCGGCACGAGGTTCAGTCTGAGAGGCTGTGCCGGCATGCCCCTCACGTGATTCCGGCTTGTCCCCGAAGTGGTGCTGGTGTAGTGGGCAGGTGATTTTGGCGTGTCCGGCAGGTGGTTCAGGCGAGTTGAGCAGGTGGTTGCGACGTGCTCGGCAGGTTCTTCCGGCGTCTCTGGCACGTGTTTCTGGCACATCTGACTGGTGGTTCCGGCATGCCCAAAAGTTGATTCCGGTCTGTCCGGTAGGTGGTTCCGGCGTGCACGGCACGTGGTTCTGGTACGTGTCAGAGGTGGTTGCGTATGCCCAACAGGTGATTCCGGACTGTCCGCCACGTGCTTCTGGCACGTCTGAGAGGTGGTTCCAACCTGCCCGGCAGGTCATTTCGGAGAGTCGTCCAAGTGGTTCTGGCGTAGCCCGCAGGTGATTTTGGCGCGTCCGGCAGGTGGTTCCTCCGTGCTCGGCAGGTGGTTCAGGCATGGCCGTCACGTGGTTCCAGTTTGTCCTAGACGTGTTTCCAGCTTCTCCGGCAGGTGGTTCTGGTACGTCTGAGAGGTGGTTCCGCCATGGCTGGCAGGTGATCCCGGACAGTCCCCAAGGTGGTTCTGGCATAGCCAGCAGTTGATATTGGCCTGTCCGGCAGGTGGTTCCAGCGAGTCGAACAGGTGGCTCCGGCGTTCTTGGCAGGTGGTTCCGGTCTGTCCAGTAGGTGTTTGCGGCGTGTCTGGCACGTGCTTCCGGCATGCGCGCCAGGTGATTCAGTAGTGTCCGCCAGGTGGTTCTGGAATACCCGGCAGTTGATTTTTGCGTGTCCGGCAGGTGTTTCTGGCGAGTCGAGCAGGTGGCTCCGGCATGCTCGGCAGGTGCTTCCGGCGTCTCCGGCACTTGGTTCTGGTGTGTCTGAGAGCTGGTACCGGCATGTCCGGCAGATGATTCCGGAGTGTCCGCCAAGTGGTTCTGGCATACCCAGCAGGTGATTTTGGCGTGTCAGGGAGGTGGTACCCGTGAGTCGAGCAGGTGGTTCCGGCGTTCTCGGCAGGTGGTTCAGGCGGTCCTGGCAGGTGGTATCCGTCTGTTCGGGGTGTGGTTCCAGCATCTCATGAACACGTTTCTGGCACGTCTGAGATGCGGTTCCAGCCGGCCCGACAGGTGTTTCCGCAGTGTCCGCCAAGCGGTTCTGGCGTAGTTGTCAGGTGATTTTGGCATGACCGGCAGGTGGTTCCAGCAAGCCTGGCAGGTGATTCCAAAGTGTTCACCAAATGGTTGTGGCGTAGCCGGCAGCTGATTTTTGAATGATCGGCTGGTGTTTCTGGCGAGTCGAGCAGGTGGCTCCGGCATGCTCGGCAGGTGCTTACGGCGTCTCCGGCACGTGGTTCTGGTGTGTCTGAGAGCTGGTTCCGGCATGTCCGGCAGATGATTCCGGAGTGTCCGCCAAGTGGTTCTGGCATACCCGGCTGGTGATTTGGGCATGTCAGGTAGGTGCTCGGCAGGTTGTTCAGACGGGTCTGGCAGGTGTTTTCCGTCGGTTCGGGGTGTGGTTCCAGCATCTCATGCACATGGTTCTGGCACGTCTGAGATGTGGTTCCGGCCGGCCCGACAGGTGTTTCCACAGTGTCCGCCAAGTGGTACTGGCGTAGTTGGCAGGTGATTTTGGCATGACCGGCAGGTGGTTCCAGCAAGCCCGGCAGGTGATTCCGAAGTGTTCCCCAACTGGTTGTGGCGTAGCCGGCAGGTGATTTCTGCGTGTCCGGCAGGTGGTTCTGGCGAGTCGAGCAGGTGGTTCCGGCGTGCTCGGCAGGTGCTTCCGGGGTCATTGGCACGTGGTTCTGGCATATCTGAGAGGTGGTTCCGGCATGCCCGGCAGGTGATTCCGGAGTGTTCGCCAAGTGTTTCCGGCGTAGCCGGCAGGTGATTTTGCATGTCCAGCGGTCGTTCCGGCGGGTCGAGCCGGTGGTTCCGTCGTGTCCGGCAGGTGGTTCCGGTCTGTCCGGCAGGTGGTTCTGTGGTGTCCGGCACGAGGTTCAGTCTGAGAGGCTGTGCCGGCATGCCCCTCACGTGATTCCGGCTTGTCCCCGAAGTGGTGCTGGTGTAGCGGGCAGGTGATTTTGGCGTGTCCGGCAGGTGGTTCAGGCGAGTTTAGCAGGTGGTTGCGACGTGCTCGGCAGGTGCTTCCGGCGTCTCCGGCACGTGTTTCTGGCACATCTGACTGGTGGTTCCGGCATGCCCAAAAGTTGATTCCGGTCTGTCCGGTAGGTGGTTCCGGCGTGCACGGCACGTGGTTCTGGTACGTGTCAGAGGTGGTTGCGTATGCCCAACAGGTGATTCCGGACTGTCCGCCACGTGCTACTGGCACGTCTGAGAGGTGGTTCCAACCTGCCCGGCAGGTCATTTCGGAGAGTCGTCCAAGTGGTACTGGCGTAGCCCGCAGGTGATTTTGGCGCGTCCGGCAGGTGGTTCCGCCGTGCTCGGCAGGTGTTTCAGGCATGGCCGTCACGTGGTTCCAGTCTGTCCAGGACGTGTTTCCAGCTTCTCCGGCAGGTGGTTCTGGTACGTCTGAGAGGTGGTTCCGCCATGGCTGGCAGGTGATCCCGGACTGTCCACAAGGTGGTTCTGGCATAGCCAGCAGTTGATATTGGCCTGTCCGGCAGGTGGTTCCAGCGAGTCGAACAGGTGGCTCCGGCGTTCTTGGCAGGTGGTTCCGGTCTGTCCGGTAGGTGTTTGCGGCGTGTCTGGCACGTGCTTCCGGCATGCGCGGCAGGTGATTCCGTAGTGTCCGCCAGGTGGTTCTGGAATACCCGGCAGGTGATTTTGGCGTGTCCGGCAGGTGTTTCTGGCGAGTCGAGCAGGTGGCTCCGGCATGCTCGGCAGGTGCTTCCGGCGTCTCCGGCACTTGGTTCTGGTGTGTCTGAGAGCTGGTTCCGGCATGTCCGGCAGATGATTCCGGAGTGTCCGCCAAGTGGTTCTGGCATACCCAGCAGGTGATTTTGGCGTGTCAGGGAGGTGGTACCGGTGAGTCGAGCAGGTGGTTCCGGCGTACTCGGCAGGTGGTTCAGGCGGTTCTGGCAGGTGGTATCCGTCTGTTCGGGGTGTGGTTCCAGCATCTCATGAACACGTTTCTGGCACGTCTGAGATGTGGTTCCAGCCGGCCCGACAGGTGTTTCCGCAGTGTCCGCCAAGCGGTTCTGGCGTAGTTGGCAGGTGATTTTGGCATGACCGGCAGGTGGTTCCAGCAAGCCTGGCAGGTGATTCCAAAGTGTTCACCAACTGGTTGTGGCGTAGCCGGCAGGTGATTTTTGCGTGATCGGCAGGTGGTTCTGGCGAGTCGAGCAGGTGGTTCCGGCGTGCTCGGCTGGTGCTTCCGGGGTCATTGGCACGGGGTTCTGGCATGTCTGAGAGGTGGTTCCTGCATGCCCGGCAAGTGATTCCGGAGTGTTCGCCAAGTGGTTCTGGCATAGTCGGCAGGTGATTTTGGCATGTCCGGCAGGTGGTTCAGGCGAGTTGAGCAGGTGGTTCCAACGTGCTTGGCAGGTGCTTCCGGCGTCTCCGGCACGTGTTTCTGGCACATCTGACAGGTGGTTCCGGCATGCCCGAAAGGTGATTCCGGTCTGTCCGGTAGGTGGTTCCAGCCTGCACGGCATGTGGTTCTGGTACGTCTCAGAGGTGGTTGCGCATGCCCAACAGGTGATTCCGGACTGTCCGCCACATGGTTCTGGCACGTCTGAGAGGTGGTTCCGGCATGCCCGGCAGGTCATCCCAGAGAGTCCTCCAAGTGGTTCTGGCATAACACGCAGGTGATTTTGGCGTGTCTGGCAGGTTGTTCCGTTGTGCTTGGCAGGTGGTTCAGGCTTGGCCGGCAGGTGGTTCCAGACTGTCCAGGACGTGTTTCCAGCTTCTCCGGCAGGTGGTTCTGGTACGTCTGAGAGGTGGTTCCGCCATGGCTGGCAGGTGATTCCGGACCGTCCCCCAGGTGGTTCTGGCATAGCCAGCAGTTGATATTGGCCTCTCCGGCAGGTGGTTCCAGCGAGTCGAACAGGTGGCTCCGGCGTGCTCGGCAGGTGGTTCCGGTCTGTCCGGTAGGTGATTCCGGCGTGTCCGGCACGTGCTTCCGGCACGTCTGAGAGGTGGTTCCGGCATGCGCGACAGGTGATTTCGGAGTGTCCGCCAGGTGGTTCTGGCGTACCCGGCAGGTGATTTTGGCGTGTCCGGCAGGTGTTTCTGGCGAGTCGAGCAGGTGGCTCCGGCATGCTCGGCAGGTGCTTCCGGCGTCTCCGGCACGTGGTTCTGCTGTGTCTGAGAGCTGGTTCCGGCATGTCCGGCAGATGATTCCGGAGTGTCCGCCAAGTGGTTCTGGCATACCCGGCTGGTGATTTGGGCATGTCAGGTAGGTGGTTCCGGCGAATCGAGCAGGTGGCTCCGGCGTGCTCGGCAGGTTGTTCAGACGGGTCTGGCAGGTGTTTTCCGTCTGTTCGGGGTGTGGTTCCAGCATCTCATGCACATGGTTCTGGCACGTCTGAGATGTGGTTCCGGCCGGCCCGACAGGTGTTTCCACAGTGTCCGCCAAGTGGTACTGGCGTAGTTGGCAGGTGATTTTGGCATGACCGGCAGGTGGTTCCAGCAAGCCCGGCAGGTGATTCCGAAGTGTTCCCCAACTGGTTGTGGCGTAGCCGGCAGGTGATTTCTGCGTGTCCGGCAGGTGGTTCTGGCGAGTCGAGCAGGTGGTTCCGGCGTGCTCGGCAGGTGCTTCCGGGGTCATTGGCACGTGGTTCTGGCATATCTGAGAGGTGGTTCCGGCATGCCCGGCAGGTGATTCCGGAGTGTTCGCCAAGTGTTTCCGGCGTAGCCGGCAGGTGATTTTGCATGTCCAGCGGTCGTTCCGGCGGGTCAAGCCGGTGGTTCCGGCGTGTCCGGCAGGTGGTTCCGGTCTGTCCGGCAGGTGGTTCTGTGGTGTCCGGCACGAGGTTCAGTCTGAGAGGCTGTGCCGGCATGCCCCTCACGTGATTCCGGCTTGTCCCCGAAGTGGTGCTGGTGTAGTGGGCAGGTGATTTTGGCGTGTCCGGCAGGTGGTTCAGGCGAGTTGAGCAGGTGGTTGCGACGTGCTCGGCAGGTTCTTCCGGCGTCTCTGGCACGTGTTTCTGGCACATCTGACTGGTGGTTCCGGCATGCCCAAAAGTTGATTCCGGTCTGTCCGGTAGGTGGTTCCGGCGTGCACGGCACGTGGTTCTGGTACGTGTCAGAGGTGGTTGCGTATGCCCAACAGGTGATTCCGGACTGTCCGCCACGTGCTTCTGGCACGTCTGAGAGGTGGTTCCAACCTGCCCGGCAGGTCATTTCGGAGAGTCGTCCAAGTGGTTCTGGCGTAGCCCGCAGGTGATTTTGGCGCGTCCGGCAGGTGGTTCCTCCGTGCTCGGCAGGTGGTTCAGGCATGGCCGTCACGTGGTTCCAGTTTGTCCTGGACGTGTTTCCAGCTTCTCCGGCAGGTGGTTCTGGTACGTCTGAGAGGTGGTTCCGCCATGGCTGGCAGGTGATCCCGGAATGTCCCCAAGGTGGTTCTGGCATAGCCAGCAGTTGATATTGGCCTGTCCGGCAGGTGGTTCCAGCGAGTCGAACAGGTGGCTCCGGCGTTCTTGGCAGGTGGTTCCGGTCTGTCCAGTAGGTGTTTGCGGCGTGTCTGGCACGTGCTTCCGGCATGCGCGCCAGGTGATTCAGTAGTGTCCGCCAGGTGGTTCTGGAATACCCGGCAGTTGATTTTTGCGTGTCCGGCAGGTGTTTCTGGCGAGTCGAGCAGGTGGCTCCGGCATGCTCGGCAGGTGCTTCCGGCGTCTCCGGCACTTGGTTCTGGTGTGTCTGAGAGCTGGTACCG
>NW_027228164.1:0-28982 GCF_037783145.1 Equus przewalskii
ACAGACTGGAATTCGACTTTCGGCATGCCGGAACCACCAGTCAGATGTGCCAGAAACACGTGCCGCGACGCCGGAAGCACCTGCCGAGCACGTCGCAACCACCTGCTAAGACTGACCTGAACCACCTGCCGGACACGCCAAAATCACCTGCCCGGTACACCAGCACCACTTCGGGGACAAGCCGGAATCACGTGAGGGGCATGCCGGCACAGCCTCTCAGACTGAACCTCGTGCCGGACACCACAGAACCACCTGCCGGACAGACCGGAACCACCTGCCGGACACGCCGGAACCACCGGCTCGACCCGCTGGAACGACCGCTGGACATGCAAAACCACCTGCCGGCTACACCGGAAACACTTGGTGAACACTCCGGAATCACCTGCCGGGCATGCCGGAACCACCTCTCACATATGCCAGAACCACGTGCCAATGACCCCGGAAGCACCTGCCGAGCACGCCGGAACCACCTGCTCGACTCGCCAGACCCCCCTGCCGGACACGCCAAAATCACCTGCCGGCTACGCCACAACCAGTGGGAACACTTCGGAATCACCTGCCGGGCTTGCTGGAACCACCTGCCGGTCATGCCAAAATCGCCTGCCAACTACGCCAGTACCACTTGGCGGACACTGTGGAAACACCTGTCGGGCCGGCCGGAACCACATCTCAGACGTGCCAGAACCATGTGCATGAGATGCTGGAACCACACCCCGAACAGACGGAAAACACGTGCCAGACACGTCTGAACAACCTGCCGAGCACGCCGGAGCCACCTGCTCGACTCGCCAGAACCACCTACCTGACATGCCCAAATCACCAGCCGGGTATGCCAGAACCACTTGGCGGACACTCTGGAATCATCTGCCGGACATGCCGGAACCAGCTCTCAGACACACCAGAACCACGTGCCGGATACGCCGGAAGCACCTGCCGAGCATGCCGGAGCCACCTGCTCGACTCGCCAGAAACACCTGCCGGACACGCCAAAATCACCTGCCGGGTACGCCAGAACCACCTGGCGGACACTCCGAAATCACCTGTCGTGCATGCCGGAACCACCTCTCAGACGTGCCGGAAGCACGTGCCGGACACGCCGGAATCACCTACCGGACAGACCGGAACCACCTGCCGAGCACGCCGGAGCCACCTGTTCGACTCACTGGAACCACCTGCCGGACATGCCAAAATCACCTGTCGACTATGCCAGAACCACTTGGCGAACACTCCGGAATCACTTGCCGGGCATGCAGGAACCACCTCTCAGACATGCCAGAACCCCGTGCCAATGACCCCGGAAGCACCAGCCGAGCAGGCCGGAACCACCTGCTCGACTCGCCAGAACCACCTGCCGATCACGCAAAAATCACCTGCCGGCTACGCCACAACCAGTTGGTGAACACTTTGGAATAACCTGCCAGGCTTGCTGGAACCACCTGCCAGTCATGCCAAAATCACCTGCCAACTACGCCAGAACCGCTTGGCGGACACTGCGGAAACACCTGTCGGGCCGGCTGGAACCACATCTCAGACGTGCCAGAAACGTGTTCATGAGATGCTGGAACCACACCCCGAACAGACGGATACCACCTGCCAGAACCGCCTGAACCACCTGCTGAGCACGCCGGAACCACCTGCTCGACTCACCGGTACCACCTCCCTGACACGCCAAAATCACCTGCTGGGTATGCCAGAACCACTTGGCGGACACTCCGGAATCATCTGCCGGACATGCCGGAACCAGCTCTCAGACACACCAGAACCACGTGCCGGAGACGCCGGAAGCACCTGCCGAGCATGCCGGAGCCGCCTGCTCGACTCGCCAGAAACACCTGCCTGACACGCCAAAATAACCTGCCGGGTATGCCAGAACCACCAGGCGGACACTACGGAATCACCTGCCGCGCATGCCGGAACCACCTCTCAGACGTGCCGGAAGCACGTGCCAGACACGCCGGAAACACCTACCGGACAGACCGGAACCACCTGCAAAGAACGCCGGAGCCACCTGTTCGACTCGCTGGAACCACCTGCCGGACAGGCCAATATCAACTGCTGGCTATGACAGAACCACCTGGGGGACAGGTCGGGATCACCTGCCGGCCATGGCGGAACCACCTCCTAGATGTACCAGAACCACCTGCCGGAGAAGCTGGAAACACGTCCTGGACAGACTGGAACCACGGGACGGCCATGCCTGAACCACCTGCCGAGCACGGCGGAACCACCTGCCGGGCACGCCAAAATCACCTGCGGGCTACGCCAGAACCACTTGGACGACTCTCCGAAATGACCTGCCGGGCATGTTGGAACCACCTCTCAGACGTGCCGGAAGCACGTGGCGGACAGTCCGGAATCACCTGTTGGGCATACGCAACCACCTCTGACACGTACCAGAACCACGTGCCGTGCACGCCGGAACCACCTACCGGACAGACCGGAATCAACTTTTGGGCATGCCGGAACCACCAGTCAGATGTGCCAGAAACACGTGCCGGAGACGCCGGAAGCACCTGCCGAGCACGTCGCAACAACCTGCTCAACTCGCCTGAACCACCTGCCGGACACGCCAAAATCACCTGCCCGCTACACCAGCACAACTTCGGGGACAAGCCGGAATCACGTGAGGGGCATCCCGGCACAGCCTCTCAGACTGAACCTCGTGCCGGACACCACAGAACCACCTGCCGGACAGAGCGGAACCACCTGCTGGACACGCCGGAACCACCGGCTCGACCCGCCGGAACGACCGCTGGACATGCAAAATCACCTCCCGGCTACACCGCAAACACTTGGCGAACACTCCGGAATCACCTGCCGGGCATGCCGGAGCCACCTCTCAGATATCCCAGAACCACGTGCCAATGACCCCGGAAGCACCTGCCGAGCACGCCGCAACCACCTGCTCGACTCGCCAGAACCACCTGCCGGACTCGCAAAAATCAACTGCCGGCTACGCCACAACCAGTTGGGGAACACTTGGGAATCACCTGCCGGGCTTGCTGGAACCACCTGCCGGTCATGCCAAAATCACCTGCCAACTACGCCAGTACCACTTGGCGGACACTGTGGAAACACCTGTCGCGCCCGCCAGAACCACATCTCAGACGTGCCAGAACCACGTGCATGAGATGCTGGAAACACACACCGAACAGACGGAAAACACCTGCCAGACCCGGCTGAACCACCTGCCGAGCATGCCGGAGCCACCTGCTCTACTCGCCGGAACCACCTAACTGACATGCCCAAATCACCAGCCGGGTGCCAGAACCACTTGGCGGACACTCCGGAATCATCTGCCGGACATGCCGGAACCAGCTCTCAGACACACCAGAACCACGTGCCGGAGACGCCGGAAGCACCTGCCGAGCATGCCGGAGCCACCTGCTCGACTCGCCAGAACCACCTGACGGACACGCCAAAATCACCTGCGGGCTGCCCCAGAACCACTTGGACGAATCTCCGAAATGACCTGCCGGGCATGTTGGAACCACCTCTCAGACGTGCCAGAAGCACGTGGCGGACAGTCCGGAATCACCTGTTGGGAATACGCAACCACCTCTGACACGTACCAGAACCACGTGCCGTGCACGCCGGAACCACCTACCCGACAGACCGGAATCAAATTTGGGGCATGCCGTAACCATCAGTCAGATGTGCCAGAAACACGTGCCGGAGACGCCGCAAGCACCTGCCGAGCACGTCGCAACCACCTGCTCAACTCGCCTGAACCACCTGCCGGACCCGCCAAAATCACCTGCCCGCTACACCAGCACCACTTCGGGGACAAGCAGGAATCACGTGAGGGGCATGCCGGCACAGCCTCTCAGACTGAGCCTCGTGCCGGACACCACAGAACCACCTGCCGGACAAACCGGAACCACCTGCCGGACACGCCGGAACCACCGGCTCGACCCGCCGGATCGACCGCTGGACATGCACAATCACCTGCCGGCTACGCCGGAAACACTGGGCGAACACTCCGGAATCACCTGCCGGGCATGCCGGAACCACCTCTCAGATATGCCAGAACCACGTGCCAATGACCCCGGAAGCACCTGCCGAGCACGCCGGAACCACGTGCTCGACTCGCCAGAACCACCTGCCGGACACGCAGAAATCATCTGCCGGCTACGCCACAACCAGTTGGGGAACACTTCGGAATCACCTGCCGGGCTTGCTGGAACCACCTGCCGGTCATGCCAAAATCACCTGCCAACTACGCCAGTACCTCTTGGCGGACACTGTGGAAACACCTGTCGGGCCGGCCGGAACCACATCTCAGACGTGCCAGAACCATGTGCATGAGATGCTGGAACCACACCCCGAACAGACGGAAACCACCTGCCAGACTCGTCTGAACAACCTGCCGAGCACGCCGCAGCCACCTGCTCGACTCGCCGGAACCACCTACCTGACATGCCCAAATCACCAGCCGGGTATGCCAGAACCACTTGGCGGACACTCCGGAATCATCTGCCGGACATTCCAGAACCAGCTCTCAGACACACCAGAACCACGTGCCGGAGACGCCGGAAGCACCTGCCGAGCATGCCGGAGCCACCTGCTCGACTCGCCAGAAACACCTGCCGGACACGCCAAAATCACCTGCCGGGTACGCCAGAACCACCTGGCGGACACTCCGCAATCACCTGCCGCGCATGCCGGAACCACCTCTCAGACGTGCCGGAAGCACGTGCCGGACACGCCGGAATCACCTACCGGACAGACCGGAACCACCTGCCGAGCACGCCGGAGCCACCTGTTCGACTCGCTGGAACCACCTGCCGGACAGGCCAATATCAACTGCTGGCTATGCCAGAACCACCTGGGGGACGGTCCGGAATCACCTGCCAGCCATGGCGGAACCACCTCTCAGACGTACCAGAACCACCTGCCGGAGAAGCTGGAAACACGTCCTGGACAGTCTGGAACCACCTGCCGACCAAGCCTGAACCACCTGCCAAGCACAACGGAACAACCTGCCAGACACGCCAAAATCACCTGCGTGTTATGCCAGAACCACTTGGAGGACTCTCTGCGATGACCTGCCGGCCATGCTGGAACCACCTCTCAGACGTGCCAGAACCATGTGGCGGACAGTCCGGAATCACCTGTTGGGCATGCACAACCACCTCTGAGACGTACCAGAACCACATGCCGTGCAGGCTGGAACCACCTACCGGACAGACCGGAATCACCTTTCGGGCATGCCGGAACCACCTGTCAGATGTGCCAGAAACACGTGCCGGAGACGCCGGAAGCACCTGCCAAGCACGTTGGAACCACCTGCTCAACTCGCCTGAACCACCTGCCGGACATGCCAAAATCACCTGCCGACTATGCCAGAACCACTTGGCGAACACTCCGGAATCACTTGCCGGGCATGCAGGAACCACCTCTCAGACATGCCAGAACCCCGTGCCAATGACCCCGGAAGCACCAGCCGAGCACGCCGGAACCACCTGCTCGACTCGCCAGAACCACCTGCCGATCACGCAAAATTCACCTGCCGGCTACGCCACAACCAGTTGCTGAACACTTTGGAATCACCTGCCAGGCTTGCTGGAACCACCTGCCAGTCATGCCAAAATCACCTGCCAACTACGCCAGAACCGCTTGGCGGACACTGCGGAAACACCTGTCGGGCCGGCTGGAACCACATCTCAGACGTGCCAGAAACGTGTTCATGAGATGCTGGAACCACACCCCGAACAGACGGATACCACCTGCCAGAACCGCCTGAACCACCTGCAGAGCACGCCGGAACCACCTGCTCGACTCACCGGTACCACCTCCCTGACACGCCAAAATCACCTGCTGGGTATGCCAGAACCACTTGGCGGACACTCCGGAATCATCTGCCGGACATGCCGGAACCAGCTCTCAGACACACCAGAACCAAGTGCCGGAGACGCCGGAAGCACCTGCCGAGCATGCTGGAGCCAGCTGCTCGACTCGCCAGAAACACCTGCCGGACACGCCAAAATCACCTGCCGGGTACGCCAGAACCACCTGGGGGACACTACGGAATCACCTGCCGCGCATGCCGGAACCACCTCTCAGACGTGCCGGAAGCACGTGCCAGACACGCCGGAAACACCTACCGGACAGACCGGAACCACCTGCCAAGAACGCCGGAGCCACCTGTTCGACTCGCTGGAACCACCTGCCGGACAGGCCAATATCAACTGCTGGCTATGCCAGAACCACTTGGGGGACAGTCCGGGATCACCTGCCAGCCATGGCGGAACCACCTCTCAGACGTACCAGAACCTCCTGCCGGAGAAGCTGGAAACACGTCCTGGACAGACTGGAACCACGTGACGGCCATGCCTGAACCACCTGCCGAACACGGCGGAACCACCTGCCGGACACGCAAAAATCACCTGCGGGCTACGCCAGAACCACTTGGACGACTCTCCGAAATGACCTGCCGGGCATGTTGGAACCACCTCTCAGACGTGCCAGAAGCACGTCGCGGACAGTCCGGAATCACCTGTTGGGCATACGCAACCACCTCTGACACGTACCAGAACCACGTGCCGTGCACGCCGGAACCACCTACCGGACAGACCGGAATCAACTTTTGGGCATGCCGGAACCACCAGTCAGATGTGCCAGAAACACGTGCCGGAGACGCCGGAAGCACCTGCCGAGCACGTCGCAACCACCTGCTCAACTCGCCTGAACCACCTGCCGGACACGCCAAAATCACCTGCCCGCTACACCAGCACCACTTCGGGGACAAGCCGGAATCACGTGAGGGGCATGCCGGCACAGCCTCTCAGACTGAACCTCGTGCCGGACACCACAGAACCACCTGCCGGACAGACCGGAACCACCTGCCGGACACGCCGGAACCACCGGCTCGACCCGCCGGAACGACCGCTGGACATGCAAAATCACCTGCCGGCTACGCTGGAAACACTTGGCAAACACTCCGGAATCACCTGCCGGGCTTGCTGGAACCACCTGCCGGTCATGCCAAAATCACATGCCAACTACGCCAGTACCACTTGGCGGACACTGTGGAAACACCTGTCGGGCCGACCGGAACCACATCTCAGACGTGCCAGAACCATGTGCATGAGATGCTGGAACCACACCCCGAACAGACGGATACCACCTGCCAGAACCGCCTGAACCACATGCTGAGAATGCCGGAACCACCTGCTCGACTCACCAGAACCACCTACCTGACATGCCCAAATCACCAGCCGGGTATGCCAGAACCACTTGGCGGACACTCCGGAATCATCTGCCGGACATGCCGGAACCAGCTCTCAGACACACCAGAACCACGTGCCGGAGACGCCGGAAGCACCTGCCGAGCATGCCGGAGCCACCTGCTCGACTCGCCAGAAACACCTGCCGGACACGCCAAAATCACCTGCCGGGTACGCCAGAACCACCTGGCGGACACTCCGAAACCACCTGTCGCGCATGCCGGAACCACGTCTCAGACGTGCCAGTAGCACGTGGCGGACAGTCCAGAATCACCTGTTGGGCATACGCAACCACCTCTGACAAGTACCAGAACCACGTGCCGTGCACACCGGAACCACCTACGGGACAGACCGGAATCACCTTTCGGGCATGCCGGAACCACCTGTCAGATGTGCCAGAAACACGTGCCGGAAACACCGGAAGCACCTGCCAAGCACGTTGGAAGCACCTGCTCAACTCGCCTGAACCACCTGCCGGACATGCCAAAATCACCTGCGGGCTACGCCAGAACCACTTGGTCGACTCTCCGAAATGACCTGCCGGGCATGTTGGAACAACCTCTCAGACGTGCCAGAATCACGTGGCGGACAGTCCGGAATCACCTGTTGCGCATACACAACCACCTCTGAGACGTTCCAGAACCACGTGCCGTGCACGCCGGAACCACCTACCGGACAGACCGGAATCAACTTTTGGGCATGCCGGAACCACCAGTCAGATGTGCCAGAAACAAGTGCCGGAGACGCCGGAAGCACCTGCCGAGCACGTCGCAACCACCTGCTCAACTCGTCTGAACCACCTGCCGGACACGCCAAAATCACCTGCCCGCTACACCAGCACCACTTCGGGGACAAGCCGGAATCACGTGAGGGGCATGCCGGCACAGCCTCTCAGACTGAACCTCGTGCCAGACACCACAGAACCACCTGCCGGACAGACCGGAACCACCTGCCGGACACGCCGGAACCACCGGCTCGACCCGCCGGAACGACCGCTGGACATGCAAAATCAACTGCCGGCTACGCCGGAAACACTTGGCGAACACTCTGGAATCACCTGCTGGGCATGCCGAACCACCTCTCAGATATGCCAGAACCACGTGCCAATGACCCCGGAAGCACCTGCCGAGCACGCCGGAACCACCTGCTCGACTCGCCAGAACCACCTGCCGGACACGCAAAAATCACCTGCCGGCTACGCCACAACCAGTTGGGGAACACTTCGGAATCACCTGCCGGGCTTGTTGGAACCACCTGCCGGTCATGCCAAAATCACATGCCAACTACGCCAGTACCACTTGGCGGACACTGTGGAAACACCTGTCGGGCCGACCGGAACTACATCTCAGACGTGCCAGAACCATGTGCATGAGATGCTGGAACCACACCCCGAACAGACGGATACCACCTGCCAGAACCGCCTGAACCACATGCTGAGCATGCCGGAGCCACCTGCTCGACTCACCAGAACCACCTACCTGACATGCCCAAATCACCAGCCGGGTATGCCAGAACCACTTGGCGGACACTCCGGAATCATCTGCCGGACATGCCGGAACCAGCTCTCAGACACACCAGAACCACGTGCCGGAGACGCCGGAAGCACCTGCCGAGCATGCCGGAGCCACCTGCTCGACTCGCCAGAAACAACTGCCGGACATGCCAAAATCACCTGCCGGGTACGCCAGGACCACCTGGCGGACACTCCGAAACCACCTGTCGTGCATGCCGGAACCACCTCTCCGACGTGCCAGTAGCACGTGGCGGACAGTCCGGAATCACCTGTTGGGCATACGCAACCACCTCTGACACGTATCAGAACCACGTGCCATGCACGCCGGAACCACCTACCAGACAGACCGGAATCACCTTTCGGGCATGCCGGAACCACCTGTCAGATGTGCCAGAAACACGTGCCGGACACGCCGGATTCACCTACCAGAAAGACCGGAACCACCTGCCGAGCACGCTGGAGCCACCTGTTCGACTCGCTGGAACCACCTGCCGGACAGGCCAATATCAACTGCTGGCTATGCCAGAACCACCTGGGGGACGGTCCGGAATCACCTGCCAGCCATGGCGGAACCACCTCTCAGACGTACCAGAACCACCTGCCGGAGAAGCTGGAAACACGTCCTGGACAGTCTGGAACCACCTGCCGGCCAAGCCTGAACCACCTGCCAAGCACAACGGAACAACCTTCCAGACACGCCAAAATCACCTGCGTGTTATGCCAGAACCACTTGGAGGACTCTCTGCGATGACCTGCCGGGCATGCCGGAACCACCTCTCAGACGTGCCAGAACCATGTGGCGGACAGTCCGGAATCACCTGTTGGGCATGCGCAACCACCTCTGAGACGTACCAGAACCACATGCCATGCAGGCTGGAACCACCTACTGGACAGACCAGAATCACCTTTCAGGCATGCCGGAACCACCTGTCAGATGTGCCAGAAACACGTGCCGGAGACGCCGGAAGCACCTGCCAAGCACGTTGGAACCACGTGCTCAACTCGCCTGAACCACCTGCCGGACATGCCAAAATCACCTGCCGACTATGCCAGAACCACTTGGCGAACACTCCGGAATCACTTGCCGGGCATGCAGGAACCACCTCTCAGACATGCCAGAACCCCGTGCCAATGACCCCGGAAGCACCAGCCGAGCACGCCGGAACCACCTGCTCGACTCGCTGGAACCACCTGCCGGACAGGCCAATATCAACTGCTGGCTATGCCAGAACCACTTGGGGGACAGTCCGGGATCACCTGCCAGCCATGGCGGAACCACCTCTCAGACGTACCAGAACCTCCTGCCGGAGAAGCTGGAAACACGTCCTGGACAGACTGGAACCACGTGACGGCCATGCCTGAACCACCTGCCGAACACGGCGGAACCACCTGCCGGACACGCAAAAATCACCTGCGGGCTATGCCAGAACCACTTGGACGACTCTCCGAAATGACCAGCCGGGCATGTTGGAACCACCTCTCAGACATGCCAGAAGCACGTCGCGGACAGTCCGGAATCACCTGTTGGGCATACGCAACCACCTCTGACACGTACCAGAACCACGTGCCGTGCACGCCGGAACCACCTACCGGACAGACCGGAATCAACTTTTGGGCATGCCGGAACCACCAGTCAGATGTGCCAGAAACACGTGCCGGAGACGCCGGAAGCACCTGCCGAGCACGTCGCAACCACCGGCTCAACTCGCCTGAACCACCTGCCGGACACGCCAAAATCACCTGCCCGCTACACCAGCACCACTTCGGGGACAATCCGGAATCACATGAGGGGCATGCCGGCACAGCCTGTCAGACTGAACCTCGTGCCGGACACCACAGAACCACCTGCCGGACAGACCGGAACCACCTGCCGGACACGCCGGAACCACCGGCTCGACCCGCCGGAACGACCGCTGGACATGCAAAATCACCTGCCGGCTACGCTGGAAACACTTGGCAAACACTCCGGAATCACCTGACGGGCATGCCGGAACCACCTCTCAGATATGCCAGAACCACGTGCCCATGACCCCGGAAGCACCTGCCGAGCACGCCGGAACCACCTGCTCGACTCGCCAGAACCCCCTGCCGGACACGCAAAAATCACCTGCCGGCTACGCCACAACCAGTTGGGGAACACTTCGGAATCACCTGCCGGGCTTGCTGGAACCACCTGCCGGTCATGCCAAAATCACCTGCCAACTACGCCAGTACCACTTGGCGGACACTGTGGAAACACCTGTCGGGCCGGCCGGAACCACATCTCAGACGTGCCAGAACCATGTGCATGAGATGCTGGAACCACACCCAGAACAGACGGAAAACACCTGCCAGACCCGTCTGAACAACCTGCCGAGCACGCCGGAGCCACCTGCTCGACTCGCCGGAACCACCTACCTGACATGCCCAAATCACCAGCCGGGTATGCCAGAACCACTTGGCGGACACTCCGAAATCACCTGTCGTGCACGCCGGAACCACCTCTCAGACGTGCCAGAAGCAGGTGCCGGACACGCCGGAATCACCTACCGGACAGACCGGAACCACCTGCCGAGCACGCCGGAGCCACCTGTTCGACTCGCTGGAACCACCTGCCGGACAGGCCAATATCAACTGCTGGCTATGCCAGAACCACTTGGGGGAGAGTGCGGGATTACCTGCCAGCCATGGCGGAACCACCTCTCAGACCTACCAGAACCACCTGCCGGAGAAGCTGGAAACACGTCCTGGACAGACTGGAACAACCTGCCTGCCAAGCCTGAACCACCTGCCAAGCACAACGGAACAACCTGCCAGACACGCCAAAATCACCTGCGTGTTATGCCAGAACCACTTGGAGGACTCTCTCGGATTACCTCCCGGGCATGCCGGAACCACCTCTCAGACGTGCCAGAACCATGTGGCGGACAGTCCGGAATCACCTGTTGGGCATGCACAGCCACCTCTGAGACGAACCAGAACCACATGCCGTGCAGGCTGGAACCACCTACCGGACAGACCGGAATCACCTTTCGGGCATGCCGGAACCACCTGTCAGATGTGCCAGAAACACGTGCCGGAGACGCCGGAAGCACCTGCCAAGCACGTTGGAACCACCTGCTCAACTCGCCTGAACCACCTGCCGGACATGCCAAAATCACCTGCCGACTATGCCAGAACCACTTGGCGAACACTCCGGAATCACTTGCCGGGCATGCAGGAACCACCTCTCAGACATGCCAGAACCCCGTGCCAATGACCCCGGAATCACCTGCCGAGCACGCCGGAACCACCTGCTCGACTCGCCAGAACCACCTGCCGGACACGCAAAATTCACCTGCCGGCTACGCCACAACCAGTTGCTGAACACTTTGGAATCACCTGCCAGGCTTGCTGGAACCACCTGCCAGTCATGCCAAAATCACCTGCCAACTACGCCAGAACCGCATGGCAGACACTGCGGAAACACCTGTCGGGCCGGCTGGAACCACATCTCAGACGTGCCAGAAACGTGTTCATGAGATGCTGGAACCACACCCCGAACAGACGGATACCACCTGCCAGAACCGCCTGAACCACCTGCAGAGCACGCCGGAACCACCTGCTCGACTCACCGGTACCACCTCCCTGACACGCCAAAATCACCTGCTGGGTATGCCAGAACCACTTGGCGGACACTCCGGAATCATCTGCCGGACATGCTGGAACCAGCTCTCAGACACACCAGAACCAAGTGCCGGAGATGCCGGAAGCACCTGCCGAGCATGCCGGAGCCAGCTGCTCGACTCGCCAGAAACACCTGCCGGACACGCCAAAATCACCTGCCGGGTACGCCAGAACCACCTGGGGGACACTACGGAATCACCTGCCGCGCATGCCGGAACCACCTCTCAGACGTGCCGGAAGCACGTGCCAGACACGCCGGAAACACCTACCGGACAGACCGGAACCACCTGCCAAGAACGCCGGAGCCACCTGTTCGACTCGCTGGAACCACCTGCCGGACAGGCCAATATCAACTGCTGGCTATGCCAGAACCACTTGGGGGACAGTCCGGGATCACCTGCCAGCCATGGCGGAACCACCTCTCAGACGTACCAGAACCTCCTGCCGGAGAAGCTGGAAACACGTCCTGGACAGACTGGAACCACGTGACGGCCATGCCTGAACCACCTGCCGAACACGGCGGAACCACCTGCCGGACACGCCAAAATCACCTGCGGGCTACGCCAGAACCACTTGGACGACTCTCCGAAATGACCTGCCGGGCATGTTGGAACCACCTCTCAGACGTGCCAGAAGCACGTCGCGGACAGTCCGGAATCACCTGTTGGGCATACGCAACCACCTCTGACACGTACCAGAAGCACGTGCCGTGCACGCTGGAACCACCTACCGGACAGACCGGAATCAACTTTTGGGCATGCCGGAACCACCAGTCAGATGTGCCAGAAACACGTGCCGGAGACGCCGGAAGCACCTGCCGAGCACGTCGCAACCACCTGCTCAACTCGCCTGAACCACCTGCCGGACACGCCAAAATCACCTGCCCGCTACACCAGCACCACTTCGGGGACAAGCCGGAATCACGTGAGGGGCATGCCGGAACAGCCTCTCAGACTGAACCTCGTGCCGGACACCACAGAACCACCTGCCGGACAGACCGGAACCACCTGCCGGACACGCCGGAACCACCGGCTCGACCCGCCGGAACGACCGCTGGACATGCAAAATCACCTGCCGGCTATGCCAGAAACACTTGGCGAACACTCCGGAATCACCTGCCGGGCATGCCGGAACCACCTCTCACATATGCCAGAACCACGTGCCAATGACCCCGGAAGCACCTGCAGAGCACGCGGGAACCACCTGCTCGACTCGCCAGAACCACCTGCCGGACACGCAAAAATCACCTGCCGGCTACGCCACAACCAGTTGGGGAACACTTCGGAATCGCCTGCCGGGCTTGCTGGAACCACCTGCCGGTCATGCCAAAATCACCTGCCAACTACGCCAGTTCCACTTGGCGGACACTGTGGAAACACCTGTCGGGCCGGCCGGAACCACATCTCAGACGTGCCAGAACCATGTGCATGAGATGCTGGAACCACACCCCGAACAGACGGAAAACACCTGCCAGACCCGTCTGAACAACCTGCCGAGCACGCCGGAGCCACCTGCTCGACTCGCCGGAACCACCTACCTGACATGCCCAAATCACCAGCCGGGTATGCCAGAACAACTTGGCGGACACTCCGGAATCATCTGCCGGACATGCCGGAACCAGCTCTCAGACACACCAGAACCACGTGCCGGAGACGCCGGAAGCACCTGCCGAGCATGCCGGAGCCACCTGCTCGACTCGCCAGAAACACCTGCCGGACACGCCAAAATCAACTGCCGGGTACGCCAGAACCACCTGGCGGACACTCCGAAATCACCTGTCGCGCATGCCGGAACCACCTCTCAGACGTGCCGGAAGCACGTGCCGGACACGCCGGAATCACCTACCGGACAGACCGGAACCACCTGCCGAGCACGCCGGAGCCACCTGTTCGACTCGCTGGAACCACCTGCCGGACAGGCCAATATCAACTGCTGGCTATGCCAGAACCACCTGGGGGACGGTCCGGAATCACCTGCCAGCCATGGCGGAACCACCTCTCAGACGTACCAGAACCACCTGCCGGAGAAGCTGGAAACACGTCCTGGACAGTCTGGAACCACCTGCCGGCCAAGCCTGAACCACCTGCCAAGCACAACGGAACAACCTGCCAGACACGCCAAAATCACCTGCGTGTTATGCCAGAACCACTTGGAGGACTCTCTGGGATGACCTGCCGGGCATGCCGGAACCACCTCTCAGACGTGCCAGAACCATGTGGCGGACAGTCCGGAATCACCTGTTGGGCATGCGCAACCACCTCTGAGACGTACCAGAACCACATGCCGTGCAGGTTGGAACCACCTACCGGACAGACCGGAATCACCTTTCGGGCATGCCGGAACCACCTGTCAGATGTGCCAGAAAACGTGCCGGAGACGCCGGAAGCACCTGCCAAGCACGTTGGAACCACCTGCTCAACTCGCCTGAACCACCTGCCGGACATGCCAAAATCACCTGCCGACTATGCCAGAACCACTTGGCGAACACTCCGGAATCACTTGCCGGGCATGCAGGAACCACCTCTCAGACATGCCAGAACCCTGTGCCAATGACCCCGGAAGCACCAGCTGAGCACGCCGGAACCACCTGCTCGACTCGCCAGAACCACCTGCCGATCACGCAAAAATCACCTGCCGGCTACGCCACAACCAGTTGGTGAACACTTTGGAATCACCTGCCAGGCTTGCTGGAACCACCTGCCAGTCATGCCAAAATCACCTGCCAACTACGCCAGAACCGCTTGGCGGACACTGCGGAAACACCTGTCGGGCCGGCTGAAACCACATCTCAGACGTGCCAGAAACGTGTTCATGAGATGCTGGAACCACAACCCGAACAGACGGATACCACCTGCCAGAACCGCCTGAACCACCTGCTGAGCACGCCGGAACCACCTGCTCGACTCACCGGTACCACCTCCCTGACACGCCAAAATCACCCGCTGGGTATGCCAGAACCACTTGGCGGACACTCCGCAATCATCTGCCGGACATGCCGGAACCAGCTCTCACACACACCAGAACCAAGTGCCGGAGACGCCGGAAGCACCTGCCGAGCATGCCGGAGCCACCTGCTCGACTCGCCAGAAACACCTGCCAGACACGCCAAAATCACCTGCCGTGTACGCCAGAACCACCTGGCGGACACTCCGGAATCACCTGTCGCGCATGACGGAACCACCTCTCAGACGTGCCGGAAGCACGTGCCAGACACCCCGGAAACACCTACCGGACAGACCGGAACCACCTGCCAAGAACGCCGGAGCCACCTGTTCGACTCGCTGGAACCACCTGCCGGACAGGCCAATATCAACTGCTGGCTATGCCAGAACCACCTGGGGGACAGTCCGGGATCACCTGCCAGCCATGGCGGAACCACCTCTCAGACGTACCAGAACCACCTGCCGGAGAAGCTGGAAACACGTCCTGGACAGACTGGAACCACGTGACGGCCATGCCTGAACCACCTGCCGAGCACGGCGGAACCACTTGCCGGACACGCCAGATCACCTGCGGGCTACGCCAGAACCACTTGGACGACTCTCCGAAATGACCTTCCGGGCATGTTGGAACCACCTCTCAGACGTGCCAGAAGCACGTGGCGGACAGTCCGGAATCACCTGTTGGGCATACGCAACCACCTCTGACATGTACCAGAACCACGTGCCGTGCACGCCGGAACCACCTACCGGACAGACCGGAATCAACGTTTGGGCATGCCGGAACCACCAGTCAGATGTGCCAGAAACACGTGCCGGAGACGCCGGAAGCACCTGCCGAGCACGTCGCAACCACCTGCTCAACTCGCCTGAACCACCTGCCGGACACGCCAAAATCACCTGCCCGCTACACCAGCACCACTTCGGGGACAAGCCGGAATCACGTGAGGGGCATGCCGGCTCAGCCTCTCAGACTGAACCTCGTGCCGGACACCACAGAACCACCTGCCGGACAGACCGGAACCACCTGCCGGACACGCCGGAACCACCAGCTCGACCCGCCGGAACGACCGCTGGACATGCAAAATCACCTGCCGGCTACGCCGGAAACACTTGGCGAACACTCTGGAATCACCTGCCGGGCATGCCGGAACCACCTCTCAGATATGCCAGAACCACGTGCCAATGACCCCGGAAGCACCTGCCGAGCACGCCGGAACCACCTGCTCGACTCGCCAGAAACACCTGCCGGACACGCAAAAATCACCTGCCGGCTACGCCACAACCAGTTGGGGAACACTTCGGAATCACCTGCCGGGCTTGCTGGAACCACCTGCCGGTCATGCCAAAATCGCCTGCCAACTACGCCAGTACCTCTTGGCGGACACTGTGGAAACACCTGTCGGGCCGGCCGGAACCACATCTCAGACGTGCCAGAACCATGTGCATGAGATGCTGGAACCACACCCCGAACAGACGGAAAACACCTGCCAGACCCGTCTGAACAACCTGCCGAGCACGCCGGAGCCACCTGCTCGACTCGCCGGAACCACCTGCCGGACACGCCAGAATCACCTGCCGGGTACGCCAGAACCACCTGGCGGACACTCCGAAATCACCTGTCGCGCATGCCGGAACCACCTCTCAGACGTGCCGGAAGCACGTGCCGGACACACCGGAATCACCTACCGGACAGACCGGAACCACCTGCCGAGCACGCCGGAGCCACCTGTTCGACTCGCTGGAACCACCTGCCGGACAGGCCAATATCAACTGCTGGCTATGCCAGAACCACCTGGGGGACGGTCCGGAATCACCTGCCAGCCATGGCGGAACCACCTCTCAGACGTACCAGAACCACCTGCCGGAGAAGCTGGAAACACGTCCTGGACAGTCTGGAACCACCTGCCGGCCAAGCCTGAACCACCTGCCAAGCACAACGGAACAACCTGCCAGACACGCCAAAATCACCTGCGTGTTATGCCAGAACCACTTGGAGGACTCTCTGGGATGACCTGCCGGGCATGCCGGAACCACCTCTCAGACGTGCCAGAACCATGTGGCGGACAGTCCGGAATCACCTGTTGGGCATGCGCAACCACCTCTGAGACGTACCAGAACCACATGCCGTGCAGGCTGGAACCACCTACCGGACAGACCGGAATCACCTTTCGGGCATGCCGGAACCACCTGTCAGATGTGCCAGAAACACGTGCCGGAGACGCCGGAAGCACCTGCCAAGCACGTTGGAACCACCTGCTCAACTCGCCTGAACCACCTGCCGGACATGCCAAAATCACCTGCCGACTATGCCAGAACCACTTGGCGAACACTCCGGAATCACTTGCCGGGCATGCAGGAACCACCTCTCAGACATGCCAGAACCCCGTGCCAATGACCCCGGAAGCACCAGCCGAGCACGCCGGAACCACCTGCTCGACTCGCCAGAACCACCTGCCGATCAGGCAAAAATCACCTGCCGGCTACGCCACAACCAGTTGGTGAACACTTTGGAATCACCTGCCAGGCTTGCTGGAACCACCTGCCAGTCATGCCAAAATCACCTGCCAACTACGCCAGAACCGCTTGGCGGACACTGCGGAAACACCTGTCGGGCCGGCTGGAACCACATCTCAGACGTGCCAGAAACGTGTTCATGAGATGCTGGAACCACACCCCGAACAGACGGATACCACCTGCCAGAACCGCCTGAACCACCTGCTGAGCACGCCGGAACCACCTGCTCGACTCACCGGTACCACCTCCCTGACACGCCAAAATCACCTGCTGGGTATGCCAGAACCACTTGGCGGACACTCCGGAATCATCTGCCGGACATGCCGGAACCAGCTCTCAGACACACCAGAACCAAGTGCCGGAGACGCCGGAAGCACCTGCCGAGCATGCCGGAGCCACCTGCTCGACTCGCCAGAAACACCTGCCGGACACGCCAAAATCACCTGCCGGGTATGCCAGAACCACCTGGCGGACACTACGGAATCACCTGCCGCGCATGTCGGAACCACCTCTCAGACGTGCCGGAAGCACGTGCCAGACACGCCGGAAACACCTACCGGACAGACCGGAACCACCTGCCAAGAACGCCGGAGCCACCTGTTCGACTCGCTGGAACCACCTGCCGGACAGGCCAATATCAACTGCTGGCTATGCCAGAACCACCTGGGGGACAGTCCGGGATCACCTGCCAGCCATGGCGGAACCACCTCTCAGACGTACCAGAACCACCTGCCGGAGAAGCTGGAAACACGTCCTGGACAGACTGGAACCACGTGACGGCCATGCCTGAACCACCTGCCGAGCACGGCGGAACCACCTGCCGGACACGCCAAAATCACCTGCGGGCTACGCCAGAACCACTTGGACGACTCTCCGAAATGACCTGCCGGGCATGTTGGAACCACCTCTCAGACGTGCCAGAAGCACGTGGCGGACAGTCCGGAATCACCTGTTGGGCATACGCAACCACCTCTGACACGTACCAGAACCACGTGCCGTGCACGCCGGAACCACCTACCGGACAGACCGGAATCAACTTTTGGGCATGCCGGAACCACCAGTCAGATGTGCCAGAAACACGTGCCGGAGACGCCGGAAGCACCTGCCGAGCACGTCGCAACCACCTGCTCAACTCGCCTGAACCACCTGCCGGACACGCCAAAATCACCTGCCCGCTACACCAGCACCACTTCGGGGACAAGCCGGAATCACGTGAGGGGCATGCCGGCACAGCCTCTCAGACTGAACCTCGTGCCGGACACCACAGAACCACCTGCCGGACAGACCGGAACCACCTGCCGGACACGCCGGAACCACCGGCTCGACCCGCCGGAACGACCGCTGGACATGCAAAATCACCTGCCGGCTACGCCGGAAACACTTGGCGAACACTCCGGAATCACCTGCCGGGCATGCCGGAACCACCTCTCAGATATGCCAGAACCACGTGCCAATGACCCCGGAAGCACCTGCCGAGCACGCCGGAACCACCTGCTCGACTCGCCAGAACCACCTGCCGGACACGCAAAAATCACCTGCCGGCTACGCCACAACCAGTTGGGGAACACTTCGGAATCACCTGCCGGGCTTGCTGGAACCACCTGCCGGTCATGCCAAAATCACCTGCCAACTACGCCAGTACCACTTGGCGGACACTGTGGAAACACCTGTCGGGCCGGCCGGAACCACATCTCAGACGTGCCAGAACCATGTGCATGAGATGCTGGAACCACACCCCGAACAGACGGAAAACACCTGCCAGACCCGTCTGAACAGCCTGCCGAGCACGCCGGAGCCACCTGCTCGACTCGCCGGAACCACCTACCTGACATGCCCAAATCACCAGCCGGGTATGCCAGAACCACTTGGCGGACACTCCGCAATCATCTGCCGGACATGCCGGAACCAGCTCTCAGACACACCAGAACCACGTGCCGGAGACGCCGGAAGCACCTGCCGAGCATGCCGGAGCCACCTGCTCGACTCGCCAGAAACACCTGCCGGACACGCCAAAATCACCTGCCGGGTACGCCAGAACCACCTGGCGGACACTCCGAAATCACCTGTCGCGCATGCCGGAACCACCTCTCAGACGTGCCGGAAGCACGTGCCGGACACGCCGGAATCACCTACCGGACAGACCGGAACCACCTGCCGAGCACGCCGGAGCCACCTGTTCGACTCGCTGGAACCACCTGCCGGACAGGCCAATATCAACTGCTGGCTATGCCAGAACCACCTGGGGGACGGTCTGGAATCACCTGCCAGCCATGGCGGAACCACCTCTCAGACGTACCAGAACCACCTGCCGGAGAAGCTGGAAACACGTCCTGGACAGTCTGGAACCACCTGCCGGCCAAGCCTGAACCACCTGCCAAGCACAACGGAACAACCTGCCAGACACGCCAAAATCACCTGCGTGTTATGCCAGAACCACTTGGAGGACTCTCTGGGATGACCTGCCGGGCATGCCGGAACCACCTCTCAGACGTGCCAGAACCATGTGGCGGACAGTCCGGAATCACCTGTTGGGCATGCGCAACCACCTCTGAGACGTACCAGAACCACATGCCGTGCAGGCTGGAACCACCTACCGGACAGACCGGAATCACCTTTCGGGCATGCCGGAACCACCTGTCAGATGTGCCAGAAACACGTGCCGGAGACGCCGGAAGCACCTGCCAAGCACGTTGGAACCACCTGCTCAACTCGCCTGAACCACCTGCCGGACATGCCAAAATCACCTGCCGACTATGCCAGAACCACTTGGCGAACACTCCGGAATCACTTGCCGGGCATGCAGGAACCACCTCTCAGACATGCCAGAACCCCGTGCCAATGACCCCGGAAGCACCAGCCGAGCACGCCGGAACCACCTGCTCGACTCGCCAGAACCACCTGCCGATCAGGCAAAAATCACCTGCCGGCTACGCCACAACCAGTTGGTGAACACTTTGGAATCACCTGCCAGGCTTGCTGGAACCACCTGCCAGTCATGCCAAAATCACCTGCCAACTACGCCAGAACCGCTTGGCGGACACTGCGGAAACACCTGTCGGGCCGGCTGGAAAAACATCTCAGACGTGCCAGAAACGTGTTCATGAGATGCTGGAACCACACCCCGAACAGACGGATACCACCTGCCAGAACCGCCTGAACCACCTGCTGAGCACGCCGGAACCACCTGCTCGACTCACCGGTACCACCTCCCTGACACGCCAAAATCACCTGCTGGGTATGCCAGAACCACTTGGCGGACACTCCGGAATCATCTGCCGGACATGCCGGAACCAGCTCTCAGACACACCAGAACCAAGTGCCGGAGACGCCGGAAGCACCTGCCGAGCATGCCGGAGCCACCTGCTCGACTCGCCAGAAACACCTGCCGGACACGCCAAAATCACCTGCCGGGTATGCCAGAACCACCTGGCGGACACTCCGGAATCACCTGCCACGCATGTCGGAACCACCTCTCAGACGTGCCGGAAGCACGTGCCAGACACGCCGGAAACACCTACCGGACAGACCGGAACCACCTGCCAAGAACGCCGGAGCCACCTGTTCGACTCGCTGGAACCACCTGCCGGACAGGCCAATATCAACTGCTGGCTATGCCAGAACCACCTGGGGGACAGTCCGGGATCACCTGCCAGCCATGGCGGAACCACCTCTCAGACGTACCAGAACCACCTGCCGGAGAAGCTGGAAACACGTCCTGGACAGACTGGAACCACGTGACGGCCATGCCTGAACCACCTGCCGAGCACGGCGGAACCACCTGCCGGACACGCCAAAATCACCTGCGGGCTACGCCAGAACCACTTGGACGACTCTCCGAAATGACCTGCCGGGCATGTTGGAACCACCTCTCAGACGTGCCAGAAGCACGTGGCGGACAGTCCGGAATCACCTGTTGGGCATACGCAACCACCTCTGAGACGTACCAGAACCACGTGCCGTGCACGCCGGAACCAGCTACCGGACAGACCGGAATCAACTTTTGGGCATGCCGGAACCACCAGTCAGATGTGCCAGAAACACGTGCCGGAGACGCCGGAAGCACCTGCCGAGCACGTCGCAACCACCTGCTCAACTCGCCTGAACCACCTGCCGGACACGCCAAAATCACCTGCCCGCTACACCAGCACCACTTCGGGGACAAGCCGGAATCACGTGAGGGGCATGCCGGCACAGCCTCTCAGACTGAACCTCGTGCCGGACACCACAGAACCACCTGCCGGACAGACCGCAACCACCTGCCGGACACGCCGGAACCACCGGCTCGAACCGCCGGAACGACCGCTGGACATGCAAAATCACCTGCCGGCTACGCCGGAAACACTTGGCGAACACTCCGGAATCACCTGCCGCGCATGCCGGAACCACATCTCACATATGCCAGAACCACGTGCCAATGACCCCGGAAGCACCTGCCGAGCACGCCGGAACCACCTGCTCGACTCGCCAGAACCACCTGCCGGACACGCAAAAATCACCTGCCGGCTACGCCACAACCAGTTGGGGAACACTTCGGAATCACCTGCCGGGCTTGCTGGAACCACCTGCCGGTCATGCCAAAATCGCCTGCCAACTACGCCAGTACCACTTGGCGGACACTGTGGAAACACCTGTCGGGCCGGCCGGAACCACATCTCAGACGTGCCAGAACCATGTGCATGAGATGCTGGAACCACACCCCGAACAGACGGAAAACACCTGCCAGACCCGTCTGAACAACCTGCCGAGCACGCCGGAGCCACCTGCTCGACTCGCCGGAACCACCTACCTGACATGCCCAAATCACCAGCCGGGTATGCCAGAACCACTTGGCGGACACTCCGCAATCATCTGCCGGACATGCCGGAACCAGCTCTCAGACACACCAGAACCACGTGCCGGAGACGCCGGAAGCAGCTGCCGAGCATGCCGGAGCCACCTGCTCGACTCGCCAGAAACACCTGCCGGACACGCCAAAATCACCTGCCGGGTACGCCAGAACCACCTGGCGGACACTCCGAAATCACCTGTCGCGCATGCCGGAACCACCTCTCAGACGTGCCGGAAGCACGTGCCGGACACGCCGGAATCACCTACCGGACAGACCGGAACCACCTGCCGAGCACGCCGGAGCCACCTGTTCGACTCGCTGGAACCACCTGCCGGACAGGCCAATATCAACTGCTGGCTATGCCAGAACCACCTGGGGGACGGTCTGGAATCACCTGCCAGCCATGGCGGAACCACCTCTCAGACGTACCAGAACCACCTGCCGGAGAAGCTGGAAACACGTCCTGGACAGTCTGGAACCACCTGCCGGCCAAGCCTGAACCACCTGCCAAGCACAACGGAACAACCTGCCAGACACGCCAAAATCACCTGCGTGTTATGCCAGAACCACTTGGAGGACTCTCTGGGATGACCTGCCGGGCATGCCGGAACCACCTCTCAGACGTGCCAGAACCATGTGGCGGACAGTCCGGAATCACCTGTTGGGCATGCGCAACCACCTCTGAGACGTACCAGAACCACATGCCGTGCAGGCTGGAACCACCTACCGGACAGACCGGAATCACCTTTCGGGCATGCCGGAACCACCTGTCAGATGTGCCAGAAACACGTGCCGGAGACGCCGGAAGCACCTGCCAAGCACGTTGGAACCACCTGCTCAACTCGCCTGAACCACCTGCCGGACATGCCAAAATCACCTGCCGACTATGCCAGAACCACTTGGCGAACACTCCGGAATCACTTGCCGGGCATGCAGGAACCACCTCTCAGACATGCCAGAACCCCGTGCCAATGACCCCGGAAGCACCAGCCGAGCACGCCGGAACCACCTGCTCGACTCGCCAGAACCACCTGCCGATCAGGCAAAAATCACCTGCCGGCTACGCCACAACCAGTTGGTGAACACTTTGGAATCACCTGCCAGGCTTGCTGGAACCACCTGCCGGTCATGCCAAAATCACCTGCCAACTACGCCAGAACCGCTTGGCGGACACTGCGGAAACACCTGTCGGGCCGGCTGGAAAAACATCTCAGACGTGCCAGAAACGTGTTCATGAGATGCTGGAACCACACCCCGAACAGACGGATACCACCTGCCAGAACCGCCTGAACCACCTGCTGAGCACGCCGGAACCACCTGCTCGACTCACCGGTACCACCTCCCTGACACGCCAAAATCACCTGCTGGGTATGCCAGAACCACTTGGCGGACACTCCGGAATCATCTGCCGGACATGCCGGAACCAGCTCTCAGACACACCAGAACCAAGTGCCGGAGACGCCGGAAGCACCTGCCGAGCATGCCGGAGCCACCTGCTCGACTCGCCAGAAACACCTGCCGGACACGCCAAAATCACCTGCCGGGTATGCCAGAACCACCTGGCGGACACTCCGGAATCACCTGCCACGCATGTCGGAACCACCTCTCAGACGTGCCGGAAGCACGTGCCAGACACGCCGGAAACACCTACCGGACAGACCGGAACCACCTGCCAAGAACGCCGGAGCCACCTGTTCGACTCGCTGGAACCACCTGCCGGACAGGCCAATATCAACTGCTGGCTATGCCAGAACCACCTGGGGGACAGTCCGGGATCACCTGCCAGCCATGGCGGAACCACCTCTCAGACGTACCAGAACCACCTGCCGGAGAAGCTGGAAACACGTCCTGGACAGACTGGACCCACGTGACGGCCATGCCTGAACCACCTGCCGAGCACGGCGGAACCACCTGCCGGACACGCCAAAATCACCTGCGGGCTACGCCAGAACCACTTGGACGACTCTCCGAAATGACCTGCCGGGCATGTTGGAACCACCTCTCAGACGTGCCAGAAGCACGTGGCGGACAGTCCGGAATCACCTGTTGGGCATACGCAACCACCTCTGAGACGTACCAGAACCACGTGCCGTGCACGCCGGAACCAGCTACCGGACAGACCGGAATCAACTTTTGGGCATGCCGGAACCACCAGTCAGATGTGCCAGAAACACGTGCCGGAGACGCCGGAAGCACCTGCCGAGCACGTCGCAACCACCTGCTCAACTCGCCTGAACCACCTGCCGGACACGCCAAAATCACCTGCCCGCTACACCAGCACCACTTCGGGGACAAGCCGGAATCACGTGAGGGGCATGCCGGCACAGCCTCTCAGACTGAACCTCGTGCCGGACACCACAGAACCACCTGCCGGACAGACCGCAACCACCTGCCGGACACGCCGGAACCACCGGCTCGAACCGCCGGAACGACCGCTGGACATGCAAAATCACCTGCCGGCTACGCCGGAAACACTTGGCGAACACTCCGGAATCACCTGCCGGGCATGCCGGAACCACATCTCACATATGCCAGAACCACGTGCCAATGACCCCGGAAGCACCTGCCGAGCACGCCGGAACCACCTGCTCGACTCGCCAGAACCACCTGCCGGACACGCAAAAATCACCTGCCGGCTACGCCACAACCAGTTGGGGAACACTTCGGAATCACCTGCCGGGCTTGCTGGAACCACCTGCCGGTCATGCCAAAATCGCCTGCCAACTACGCCAGTACCACTTGGCGGACACTGTGGAAACACCTGTCGGGCCGGCCGGAACCACATCTCAGACGTGCCAGAACCATGTGCATGAGATGCTGGAACCACACCCCGAACAGACGGAAAACACCTGCCAGACCCGTCTGAACAACCTGCCGAGCACGCCGGAGCCACCTGCTCGACTCGCCGGAACCACCTACCTGACATGCCCAAATCACCAGCCGGGTATGCCAGAACCACTTGGCGGACACTCCGCAATCATCTGCCGGACATGCCGGAACCAGCTCTCAGACACACCAGAACCACGTGCCGGAGACGCCGGAAGCACCTGCCGAGCATGCCGGAGCCACCTGCTCGACTCGCCAGAAACACCTGCCGGACACGCCAAAATCACCTGCCGGGTACGCCAGAACCACCTGGCGGACACTCCGAAATCACCTGTCGCGCATGCCGGAACCACCTCTCAGACGTGCCGGAAGCACGTGCCGGACACGCCGGAATCACCTACCGGACAGACCGGAACCACCTGCCGAGCACGCCGGAGCCACCTGTTCGACTCGCTGGAACCACCTGCCGGACAGGCCAATATCAACTGCTGGCTATGCCAGAACCACCTGGGGGACGGTCTGGAATCACCTGCCAGCCATGGCGGAACCACCTCTCAGACGTACCAGAACCACCTGCCGGAGAAGCTGGAAACACGTCCTGGACAGTCTGGAACCACCTGCCGGCCAAGCCTGAACCACCTGCCAAGCACAACGGAACAACCTGCCAGACACGCCAAAATCACCTGCGTGTTATGCCAGAACCACTTGGAGGACTCTCTGGGATGACCTGCCGGGCATGCCGGAACCACCTCTCAGACGTGCCAGAACCATGTGGCGGACAGTCCGGAATCACCTGTTGGGCATGCGCAACCACCTCTGAGACGTACCAGAACCACATGCCGTGCAGGCTGGAACCACCTACCGGACAGACCGGAATCACCTTTCGGGCATGCCGGAACCACCTGTCAGATGTGCCAGAAACACGTGCCGGAGACGCCGGAAGCACCTGCCAAGCACGTTGGAACCACCTGCTCAACTCGCCTGAACCACCTGCCGGACATGCCAAAATCACCTGCCGACTATGCCAGAACCACTTGGCGAACACTCCGGAATCACTTGCCGGGCATGCAGGAACCACCTCTCAGACATGCCAGAACCCCGTGCCAATGACCCCGGAAGCACCAGCCGAGCACGCCGGAACCACCTGCTCGACTCGCCAGAACCACCTGCCGATCAGGCAAAAATCACCTGCCGGCTACGCCACAACCAGTTGGTGAACACTTTGGAATCACCTGCCAGGCTTGCTGGAACCACCTGCCAGTCATGCCAAAATCACCTGCCAACTACGCCAGAACCGCTTGGCGGACACTGCGGAAACACCTGTCGGGCCGGCTGGAAAAACATCTCAGACGTGCCAGAAACGTGTTCATGAGATGCTGGAACCACACGCCGAACAGACGGATACCACCTGCCAGAACCGCCTGAACCACCTGCTGAGCACGCCGGAACCACCTGCTCGACTCACCGGTACCACCTCCCTGACACGCCAAAATCACCTGCTGGGTATGCCAGAACCACTTGGCGGACACTCCGGAATCATCTCCCGGACATGCCGGAACCAGCTCTCAGACACACCAGAACCAAGTGCCGGAGACGCCGGAAGCACCTGCCGAGCATGCCGGAGCCACCTGCTCGACTCGCCAGAAACACCTGCCGGACACGCCAAAATCACCTGCCGGGTATGCCAGAACCACCTGGCGGACACTCCGGAATCACCTGCCACGCATGTCGGAACCACCTCTCAGACGTGCCGGAAGCACGTGCCAGACACGCCGGAAACACCTACCGGACAGACCGGAACCACCTGCCAAGAACGCCGGAGCCACCTGTTCGACTCGCTGGAACCACCTGCCGGACAGGCCAATATCAACTGCTGGCTATGCCAGAACCACCTGGGGGACAGTCCGGGATCACCTGCCAGCCATGGCGGAACCACCTCTCAGACGTACCAGAACCACCTGCCGGAGAAGCTGGAAACACGTCCTGGACAGTCTGGAACCACCTGCCGGCCAAGCCTGAACCACCTGCCAAGCACAACGGAACCACCTGCCAGACACGCCAAAATCACCTGCGTGTTATGCAAGAACCACTTGGAGGACTCTCTGGGATGACCTGCCGGGCATGCCGGAACCACCTCTCAGACGTGGCAGAACCACCTGCCGGAGAAGCTGGAAACACGTCCTGGACAGACTGGAACCACGTGACGGCCATGCCTGAACCACCTGCCGAGCACGGCGGAACCACCTGCCGGACACGCCAAAATCACCTGCGGGCTACGCCAGAACCACTTGGACGACTCTCCGAAATGACCTGCCGGGCATGTTGGAACCACCTCTCAGACGTGCCAGAAGCACGTGGCGGACAGTCCGGAATCACCTGTTGGGCATACGCAACCACCTCTGAGACGTACCAGAACCACGTGCCGTGCACGCCGGAACCAGCTACCGGACAGACCGGAATCAACTTTTGGGCATGCCGGAACCACCAGTCAGATGTGCCAGAAACACGTGCCGGAGACGCCGGAAGCACCTGCCGAGCACGTCGCAACCACCTGCTCAACTCGCCTGAACCACCTGCCGGACACGCCAAAATCACCTGCCCGCTACACCAGCACCACTTCGGGGACAAGCCGGAATCACGTGAGGGGCATGCCGGCACAGCCTCTCAGACTGAACCTCGTGCCGGACACCACAGAACCACCTGCCGGACAGACCGCAACCACCTGCCGGACACGCCGGAACCACCGGCTCGAACCGCCGGAACGACCGCTGGACATGCAAAATCACCTGCCGGCTACGCCGGAAACACTTGGCGAACACTCCGGAATCACCTGCCGGGCATGCCGGAACCACATCTCACATATGCCAGAACCACGTGCCAATGACCCCGGAAGCACCTGCCGAGCACGCCGGAACCACCTGCTCGACTCGCCAGAACCACCTGCCGGACACGCAAAAATCACCTGCCGGCTACGCCACAACCAGTTGGGGAACACTTCGGAATCACCTGCCGGGCTTGCTGGAACCACCTGCCGGTCATGCCAAAATCGCCTGCCAACTACGCCAGTACCACTTGGCGGACACTGTGGAAACACCTGTCGGGCCGGCCGGAACCACATCTCAGACGTGCCAGAACCATGTGCATGAGATGCTGGAACCACACCCCGAACAGACGGAAAACACCTGCCAGACCCGTCTGAACAACCTGCCGAGCACGCCGGAGCCACCTGCTCGACTCGCCGGAACCACCTACCAGACATGCCCAAATCACCAGCCGGGTATGCCAGAACCACTTGGCGGAAACTCCGGAATCATCTGCCGGACATGCCGGAACCAGCTCTCAGACACACCAGAACCACGTGCCGGAGACGCCGGAAGCACCTGCCGAGCATGCCGGAGCCACCTGCTCGACTCGCCAGAAACACCTGCCGGACACGCCAAAATCACCTGCCGGGTACGCCAGAACCACCTGGCGGACACTCAGAA